>NC_083584.1:56639889-56899889 GCF_027579695.1 Neoarius graeffei
GTTAAAAGGCCCTAAAATTAGTGAAGCTAAAATGCCTCCATTAAAGGAGAACTGAAGGCAAATTCTATTTATCTCATTTTATTAATACCTAGTATTAAGTCAATTTTTTGATCTGCATTGGTTGAGCTCTGCATCGGTTGACTAGGGTAAGATGTCGAGCTGCTATCCATACACTGCCGGATAAAGCTGATTTGGCCGAATCATTGTCCGACATCTCAACAGCTCGCAACATGAGATGAAAGAATGATGCAAAGACCGCATTATTTTCTCAAATGTATTCAATGCATTTTTTTCATTTACAAACCTGCGGGTATGTACTCAGGCTGCCAGTCAGTGTGTGACCCCCCTTGAAAAATCCTAGCTACGCCCCTGATCATGGATATAAACCATTATTAGTCGTCTTTATTTTTCCTTCTTGTAAAATATAATACTCATACCCCTTCTGTTAATAATTCATTAAAGGAGAACTGAAGGCAATTTTTTTATTATCGAAATTCTGTTTGTTTATCTCATTTTATTAAATGTAGGAATGCATTTTTGATCGCTATTTTGTCGCTGCTATAGCAAGTTATGAGTGTTTGAAATATGCTCTGTAATATATCAGTCCGTATGTCAAAGCGACGGCCGTAAACGAGATTTGTTGAGACCTGTGCAAGACATCGTAGGACGGAAGTAAAACATATAGCGGAAATCAAAGCGACCGACATCTGCCAACGTTGTCAAAAGACGCGCGCGCCCTCTTTCGAATGCTGACGTAATCAAGCCGGAAGTTTTGTTTGTTTTGATAGCAATCAGGAAAGTTTGAAAAAAGTAGGCAGTAATCGTCATTTAAACTCGTTTTTGTGCAATACTTCATTTGGAAAACAGTTTTCAAAATGGCGCTACTGACACCTGGCTGACACTTCACGTTTCAAAGTCTCGCACAAGTCTCGTGAAGATCGCGCGGATAAGCGACGCCTGCCGTGGACCAAACGAACTAAATTCAGCATGGCTAAAAACCGAATAGGCCGATAAGTATAATATTTAATTGCAATTAGTTGCCAATACGAGTCACGATATAAGGTTACTAAAACCGAAAACGTAATTGAATAACACGTTAATTAAGAAATAAAGCAAGTTTAAAAATAACTTCAGTTCCCCTTTAAAAGCTCCATCCATTCTTCCCACTCTCCCTTCATTCTGCACACCCCACTCTCTGTCTCTCTCTTTCTCACTCCTTCTCTTCCCTATCTCACTCACTCTCTCCATATCTCTCTCCTTCCTTCCCTCTATCTCCCTCCTTCACACCCTCTCCCTCCCTTAAACTCTGCTGTTTTGGCTGTACCCTCACTGAACTTCTGTTCCTCTTTAAGTATCGACTCGATGTTCGCCTCCTCTGGCCCTGAGCTCTCCTCGTCTACTTGTATGACTTGTTCCTCTTTTTTTCTTCTCTCCTTATCTCTGCTTCTTTTCTTTCCTCCTCTTATCTTCTGTTGTACGCTATCAGCCCCCCCTTGTAGACATGACAGTAATTGGACTCCTCCACAAAAAAATAATAAAATGTACAAAATTATACACGCTTGAGTACAAACCCAAAACACACACTGAGGCAGCATCCACGGGCTCCTTCTGTTATTGATGATAAGGAGAAGAATAAAAACATGTTTTATTTCTCTGATAGTAATCACTGATGATGCTCATGTTACTTATTCTGTCATGTTATCAAGACAGAGGTACTCATGAATTGTGTGTGTGGGTGTGTGTGTGTGTGTGTGGGGGGTGTTCCCAAATGAGCCGTGCGTATATAATACAATAACGTGCACATAAATCTGTGTTTCACTCCATGTTTCAATGTAGTGTTGGTTTTTGTTCCTGTTTGTTGCGGCTGTGATTCAGTGTGTGATTTAGAAACCGATTCCCTGAAACTGGACGGGTAAAACTGGAAACGCCTCACGTCGGTGCTCACTGTAGCCTCAGCTTCCTGTTCTTGGCTGTCAGGAGTGATCTTGTGAATCAATGTGATCTTGTCCTGTTGTCCTCTAAACTCCTCAAAGTACACCATGTTTGTCATTCTGAGATTCTTTTCAGCTCAACACGGCTGTAAAGAGTCAAATCAGCTCTTGTGGCTCCGACAATCATGACGTGGACAAAGTCACTGGGTTTACATTTTTTACATTAAGTGAAGGTTAACTGAAGTTCTTGACCTGCAGCTGAATGATTTTATGTCTTGTGCTGCCACGTGAGAGCCTGATGGGATAACTGTATGAATGAGCAGCGGTACAGGTTCCTATACAATGGAGATTCATGTACAGTGCACAGTACCAGTCAAAAGTTTGGACACCCCATCTACAACCCCGATTCCAAAAAAGTTGGGACAAAGTACAAATTGTAAATAAAAACGGAATGCAATGATGTGGAAGTTTCAAAATTCCATATTTTATTCAGAATAGAACATAGATGACATGTCAAATGTTTAAACTGAGAAAATGTATCATTTAAAGAGAAAAATTAGGTGATTTTAAATTTCATGACAACAACACATCTCAAAAAAGTTGGGACAAGGCCATGTTTACCACTGTGAGACATCCCCTTTTCTCTTTACAACAGTCTGTAAACGTCTGGGGACTGAGGAGACAAGTTGCTCAAGTTTAGGGATAGGAATGTTAACCCATTCTTGTCTAATGTAGGATTCTAGTTGCTCAACTGTCTTAGGTATTTTTTGTCGTATCTTCCGTTTTATGATGCACCAAATGTTTTCTATGGGTGAAAGATCTGGACTGCAGGCTGGCCAGTTCAGTACCCGGACCCTTCTTCTACACAGCCATGATGCTGTAATTGATGCAATATGTGGTTTGGCATTGTCATGTTGGAAAATGCAAGGTCTTCCCTGAAAGAGACGTGGCCTGGATGGGAGCATATGTTGCTCTAGAACCTGGATATACCTTTCAGCATTGATGGTGTCTTTCCAGATGTGTAAGCTGCCCATGCCACACGCACTAATGCAACCCCGTATCATCAGAGATGCAGGCTTCTGAACTGAGCGCTGATAACAACTTGGGTCGTCCTTCTCCTCTTTAGTCCGAATGACACGGCGTCCCTGATTTCCATAAAGAACTTCAAATTTCGATTCGTCTGACCACAGAACAGTTTTCCACTTTGCCACAGTCCATTTTAAATGAGCCTTGACCCAGAGAAGACGTCTGCGCTTCTGGATCATGTTTAGATACGGCTTCTTCTTTGAACTATAGAGTTTTAGCTGGCAACGGCGGATGGCACGGTGAATTGTGTTCACAGATAATGTTCTCTGGAAATATTCCTGAGCCCATTTTGTGATTTCCAATACAGAAGCATGCCTGTATGTGAGTCAGTGCCGTCTAAGGGCCCGAAGATCACGGGCACCCAGTATGGTTTTCCGGCCTTGACCCTTACGCACAGAGATTCTTCCAGATTCTCTGAATCTTTTGATCATATTATGCACTGTAGATGATGATATGTTCAAACTCTTTGCAATTTTACACTGTCGAACTCCTGTCTGATATTGCTCCACTATTTGTTGGCGCAGAATTAGGGGGATTGGTGATCCTCTTCCCATCTTTACTTCTTAGAGCCGCTGCCACTCCAAGATGCTCTTTTTATACCCAGTCATGTTAATGACCTATTGCCAATTGACCTAATGAGTTGCAATTTGGTCCTCCAGCTGTTCCTTTTTTGTACCTTTAACTTTTCCAGCCTCTTATTGCCCCGTCCCAACTTTTTTGAGATGTGTTGCCTTCATGAAATTTCAAATGAGCCAATATTTGGCATGAAATTTCAAAATGTCTCACTTTCGACATTTGATATGTTGTCTATGCTCTATTGTGAATACAATATCAGTTTTTGAGATTTGTAAATTATTGCATTCCGTTTTTATTTACAATTTGTACTTTGTCCCAACTTTTTTGGAATCGGGGTTGTACAGTAATTCTGTGTTTTTTCTTTATTTGTATTCATTAAAAGTCACTTCATGTCTTAAAGTAATGATGGATGTCGTTTCTCTTTATTTAGTTGTTCGGTTCTTGACATAATATGGATGACTACAGTTGGGGTGTTGAATGGGGCTGTTTACTCTATTTTTATTATTTACTGTTTACTGTATTTTTATTCGCAGAGCTTCCCATGCAGAAAGGGTGCAGAGCGAAGCTCCATACTTCAGAGAATATGGTCGCCTGATTTTTGATGGCTTTTGTGATTGTATGACGTCCTTGTACCACTACAGGGAACCTGATCATAAGTGCAAGGTAACGTATCTCCAACCACCACCGGACAATGAAATTTGTATCTTTATTTACATAAAATGGATGGGTTTTTATCCAGTTCTTATTTTTAATTGGCTTTGAAACAAATAACATGGGATTATTCACTAACACATTTTACACTCATCAGGAACGCTGCATTGAGGCAGTGCCTTATATTATATATAATTTACTATTTACTGTATTTTTATTATTTACTAATTACTGTTTGATCTCAAACACATCAAGAAGGCAAGAAACTCGTACACGAATTCACTTTTGACGAGGTATAGCTGTTAATTGAAAACATTCCAGGTGACGACCTCATGAAGCTGGTTAAGATAATGTTAATAATGTGTAAAGCGTCATCAAGGTTGGATACTTGGAAGAATCTAAAATATCAAACATACTTTGTTTTTAACACTTGTTTTGTTTACCACATAATTCCTTATATGTTCCAGATGTTATTTCATAGTTTTGATGTCTTCAGTATTGCTCTACAATGTCGAGATTAGTCACAATGCAGAACGAGTCGAGATGTTTTCCTTATAAAATTAACTTTGTTAAATTTATTTCTGTTCACTAATCTTTCTCGTATTTTTTTAATCCATCCATTATCCGTAACCGTCTATCCTGTGCAGGGTCACGAGCAAGCTGGAGCCTATCCCAGCTGACTATGGACGAGAGGCGGGGTACACCCTGGACAAGTTACCAGATCATCACAGGACTGACACAGAGACAAACAACCACACATTCACACCTACGGTCAATTTAGAGTCACCAGTTAGCCTAACCTGCATGTCTTTGGACTGTGGGGGAAACCGGAGCACCCGGAGGAAACCCACGCAGACACGGGGAGAACATGCAAACTCCACACAGAAAGGCCCTCGCCGGCCACGGGGCTCGAACCCAGACCTTCTTGCTGTGAGGCGACAGTGCTAACCACTACACCACCGTGCCACCCATATTTTTTGAAATGTAGAAAAATTTTCTTTCATTTTCTTGAAGCCATCTTTGCTTTACAGCATTTCTTTGCATGTGCCGAAGACTTTAGGACAGAACTGTACACACACACACACACACACACACACACACACACACACACACACACACACACAATCTTTGTATATTTCCATTTACTTGTCTAATACAGTTTTTAAAGAATGATATCAACCCACTTTAACCTCAGTAACTTAAAAAAGCTAAAAGAGCAATTTGATTAAAAAAAAAAACGCTGCAGTCTTCCCTGTAAACACGCCGCTCGTCTCACTTTCATCTCTCTTACCTTTAAACACCTTCATCTACCTGCCCTTACTGAGGCACCTGATGGCCTTTTCATCTCCAAATACTGTAGGTTGTATATTAGATGGCATTAAAGGAGACACTGTTTCGACTGTAAGTGACCCGTAATCATGTCCCGTGGAGAACACAGTGAAATTCTGTGGTTCAAGGGAGTTAGGTGTACACAAGGGCTTCATCTTCTCACCTTTGGCTATTGATCTCTCTCTCTCGCTCACACCCACACACCCACCCACACACCAATACACACACTCTTCAGTGGTTTTACTGTTAATTCCCTCTTAAATGTCTCCTGTCATGCTTGTTGTGGTGTGTGTGTGTGTGTGTGTTGTACTGAAAGCTGAAATGTTCCAAACTATTTACAGCTGAAGCACCACAAAGGCTGAAGCACAAATAGGAGATGATGCATTTTTTCGACACAACAACAACATCAACGAAAAATAAAATGTGACAGAAAGTGATCATACTGCAAAATCCTACCACTTAAATGTCCTTAAACACACAACCACATTCAAACAGATATGGATCCATTTTGCATATGCGCACAAGAGCCTCTTGACTCCACCTGACTGAAGTCTATTAAAGACGGGGGGATCGGCTGCCATCTGCCAGAACCTGGGGCTGTACTTGCCCCACTGCCCGTGATTCATTCTCTCTCTCTCTCTCTCTCTCTCTATCACTCACACACACACACACACACACACACACACACACACACACACACACACACACACACACACACACACACGTAGATGTAAACATCCATACACAATCAGCACATTCTGTTTCAAAGGTTGTCAAATTAGGTTCAAGGTGATGAATTGCAGCTACAGTTGACAAAGACTACATGGGGCGGAGAGGGAAAGAGAGAGAGAGAGGTCATTGGTAGTGAAAGAGAGAGCACTGAACCACATGAGTGAGCAGACATGAATCGAGGGTTAAGAGACATGACATCAGAACAGAGCAGGGTACATGAATGTACACATGTAGCTCTTTACCACCACCACCACCACACACACACACACACACACACACCCCTGACTGAGCTGAATGACTCTATGACTGAAATAAGGATAAAAGATGAATGCTGATTCGGGGATTGAAATAAAAAAATGGTGCAAACTGAAGACTGTAAGGGGGATTAATCTCATACCCATAAACATTGTGTTCAGCATACACTACCGTTCAAAAGTTTGGGGTCACTTTGAAATGTCCTTATTTTTGAAAGAAAAGCACTGTTCTTTTCAATGAAGATCACTTTAAACTAATCAGAAATACACTCTATACATTGCTAATGTGGTAAATGACTATTCTAGCTGCAAATGTGTGGTTTTTGGTGCAATATCTCCATAGGTGTATAGAGGCCCATTTCCAGCAACTCTCACTCCAGTGTTCTAATGGTACAATGTGTTTGCTCATTGCCTCAGAAGGCTAATGGATGATTAGAAAACCCTTGTACAATCATGTTAGCACAGCTGAAAACAGTTGAGCTCTTTAGAGAAGCTATAAAACTGACCTTCCTTTGAGCAGATTGAGTTTCTGGAGCATCACATTTGTGGGGTCGATTAAATGCTCAAAATGGCCAGAAAAATGTCTTGACTATATTTTCTATTCCTTTTACAACTTATGGTGGTAAATAAAAGTGTGACTTTTCATGGAAAACACAAAATTGTCTGGGTGACCCCAAACTTTTGAACGGTAGTGTAAATACACTATCATCCTGAGGGTTCAAAGTGCAATTCCTACTTTTACAAAGGTTTATAATTTAGTGTCAGTTTTAGATTGTAGCAGAAATTAAGACTCAAACGCTATTTCGATAAATAAAGCAAGAAAAACATTTTGAGGTCTACGTTTTGGGGCGGTCTACATGTTTCATATCTCATATTTATTTGTATAATGTGTTTTGCTGTAATATTCATTAATATACAAAGTCAGTCAGTATGTTTACATGCACAAAATATTCCAGTTTTTGTCCTAATTCTGAAAAAGACAATATTCCTGGGTGTGGCATGATGGTGCAGTGGTTATCACTGTCACCTCACAGCAAGAAGGTTCTGGGTTCGAACCTCATGGCTTGCTGGGGTCTTTCTGTATGGAGTTTGCATGTTCTCCTTGTGTCTGTGTGGGTTTCCTCCTGGTGCTCCAGTTTCCTCCAACAGTCCAAAGACATGTGGATTTGGTCAACTGGCTCCTCTCAACCTCCCATCGGTGTGAGTATGAAGGTTGTTCATCTCTGTGTAGCCCTGTGATAGATTGGTGACCCACCCAGGGTGAACCCCGCCCCTCACCTGAAGTCAGCTGTGATTGGCTGCAACTTCCCCCACGACTCTGACAGATAAGCAGCATAGATAGTGGACGGATGGATGGGCGGACAATATTCCTAGTAAGCTGTTTACATGGATACATGCAGCTGCACAGACTCCGATTAATGTAAAAACTCCCCCATGTTGGTTTGTTGAAAGCACAGAGCTGAGTGTAAACAGGGAAGAGGCTGTGTGTTACAAACTTCCATAATAACCTCAAATGAGATCCAGATCCTGAATGTGCTGTAGACATGTCCGAAGAATACTAAATTCAGAATAAGGCCAAACTTGGAATATCCAAACAGAACAAGCTGTTTACACGACCTGTATCAATTTCCAAATAAAAATTTGAAATAAATTCAGAATAATAGTGAATATTAATGTGCATGTAAACATACTCAGAGAGAGAGAGAGAGAGAGAGAGAGATTGACAGAAATACAGAGAGAAGAAATACAGGATCACTCCTGAGGTTTGTGTATTTATGGTCAGATAGCAGCGTTTCCACAAATAAAGCTCACTGTTCATGGCTTTAAAAAAAAAAAACTATTATGATAATAATTATTTTAATAGAACCAAGACTAATGAGAGATAGGAACATTTATCATCTCATCTTATTATCTCTAGCCACTTTATCCTGTTCTACAGGGTCGCAGGCAAGCTGGAGCCTATCCCAGCTGACTACGGGCGAAAGGCGGGGTACACCCTGGACAAGTCGCCAGGTCATCACAGGGCTGACACATAGACACAGACAACCATTCACACTCACATTCACACCTACGCTCAATTTAGAGTCACCAGTTAACCTAACCTGCATGTCTTTGGACTGTGGGGGAAACCGGAGCACCCGGAGGAAACCCACGCGGACACGGGGAGAACATGCAAACTCCACACAGAAAAGCCCTCACCGGCCACGGGACTCGAACCCAGGACCTTCTTGCTGTGAGGCGACAGCGCTAACCACTACACCACCGTGCCGCCACATTTATCATTTGTTGTTAATCTTTTTTTTTGTCTTTTTTATACTCACTACAACACACACACACACACACACACACATACAACAGAATACTTCTCTCACTCCAGTCCAGTCTGCCATACTGAAATGTTGGAATAAGGAAAGATAATAATATTAAGAAGAAGAAGCAGCTTTTATTTGTCACACATACACTCAAGCACAGACTTAAGCACATGGTGCAATTCATCCTCTGCATTTAACCCATCTGAAGCAGTGAATACACAAGTGAGCAATGAGCACACACACATACCCAGAGCAGTGGGCAGCTATGCTACAGCCCCCAGGGAGCAGTTGGGGTTAGGTGCCTTGTTCAAGGGAAACTCAGCCCAACCTCCAGGCCATGGCTGCCCCATGTTAACTGAACCACATGTCTTTGGACTGTCGGAGAAACCAGAGCACCCAGAGGAAACCCATGCAGACACGGGGAGAACATGCAAACTCCACACAGAAAGGCCCCCGTCGGCTACCGAGCTCAAACCTAGAAACTTCTTGCTGTGAGGCGACAGCGCTAACCACTACACCACCGTGCCACACCCGCAGTAATATTTACTCAAGTGAAAAATGCACAAGCAAGTAGTGCAGTGTAGGAGGTCAACACATAGCTGCCAAGAAGCACAGAGCAGACGCCATCTTCTACAGGAGCCAAATGAATGCACCAGAGCTCTATGCAAATTTCACCAAGGCTAACAAGCATGGCTGCGTGATTGGAGTGCCATTGAAATTCCTGTCTCGCACAGTCCTCCTCCCTCGCTTCCAATCTCAGTCTTCTCATCTTTCCATCTCTTTCTCATGACCTTATGATCATTATATCTATCTATCTATCTATCTATCTATCTATCTATCTATCTATCTATCTATCTATCTATCTATCTATCTATCTATTATTAAAATGGAAGAGAACACTTGTACCAAATTGCTTGCTTCAGAATAAATCGTGTAGTTGATTCTCTCTCTCGCTCTCTCTGGGCACAAGGCAATGTCTTTCCTCAAACATGCGAGTGATGCTTTGCACCTGCTCTCTCTGTATTACATCCAAACACGGCCATGAATAAACAAGCTCGATCCTGTATTCTGCCACTGTCACCAGTACCACAGTCACCTCAGCCCATAAACACACATCAATAAGTAAACGCCTCTGTGTCCCTCATCACACACACACACACACACACACACACACACACACACACACACACACACACACACACACACACACACCAATACATGTTGAGTCAAAACACATAAAACTAGAATAATACACACAAAAACGCACAGTATGTGTGTTTCACGCCTCAGCGTTAATGGGAAAACATGGATGAAATAAATAAATAAATAAGGGAGGGGCAATGGGAAGATCATGCATCTTTAATGGGCAAACATGCAGCCATCTTCTCTTAGCTCTCCAGAGATCAAGTCGCATCAGGATTTTCGAGCCGCATGTACTCTCTCCCATTGCGTCCATCTGTCTGTCCACACACACACTCCTGCTTTCATCCCCCCATCTCCTTTTCTGCATAATTCAGCAGCCTGAAAACTGAAAACTTTCTTTCTATCGCCATCATTCTGCTTTCCAGACTTTTGATGTTGCTGTTGTGAGTAATGCCAAAGAGGGAGAAATGTGACAAAATGGTGACAGGAGCTAAAGGAGCAGCTGGAGTGGCAGCATGCTCCACTAAAGAGAGCGCTGATTACTGATCCTCACAGAGCGCTCTTCATCTCATCTTCATCCTCACCTCTCTGTCTCTCCTTATTCCCTTTCTGTTTTTCTCTATCTGATCCATGAACGCTGAAGAGCAGCTCAGCTTGAACAGACACCATCAGCTCAGTGGCACCAAGATGGCACACTGATTTTGTTCATATTTGTTCAGACCTTTTGAATCATGGTTTTTTTTGGTGTGTGTGTTAACCTTCCTTTCTAAGATTTTCTTGACAAATGAAGATGGAGGTACCGTAAGAAAGAGAATCATCCTGCACCTCTTTACATCTCAACCTCACTCACATCATGGTTTGTCCCAAATTCCTACTCAACATAATGTATGTTTATGCTGTTCTGCATATATTCACGGCCATGTTCATTCATTCATTTCCTGAAGGTCATTTTAAACTGTCAGTCTAGACTCTTCTAGACAAATTCCAGCTTCTCCTGAAGGATTCAGGATTTGTGTTCTCTCTCCTGTGGGTCCTGGGCTTTCCACATGGTGTCCATCCAGTGTGAAGTAGCTGATGCAGCTCTAATGTGACCTGACCAGGGGGCATCCTTATAAAGTGCCCAAACTACCTCAACTGGTTCTTCTCCATTCTGAAGTGCAGCAGCTCTACTCTGAGGATCTCCTGGATCATTAAACTCCTCAGCTCATTGTGGAGAACGAGTCCAGGAACCCTGCACAGGAACCTCATTTTTTATGGCCTGGATATGATACCTTATTCTTTCAGTCACTACACACAGATTATGACCATAGATGAGGGTATGAACTTACACTGATGGACAAAAAGAGAGCTTCTTCAACAAATGGAGCTCCTGTTTCATGGCTGCAGCACTGCTGCCACTAACCTGATTGGATCTTTGGCTATCTTGAGACCCTGTCCATGAAAACTTTAGGAGTGGAGACAAGACACCCTTTCACCTGTGATAATTCAAAGATGACACTATAAGAATGATTCCAACAGTTTGAACAAGACTTCAAAGAGAACTTTGGGCGTCCTGTTTCCAGGAGACACTATTACACTGGTGACTGACTACTTCAGGTAGCAATCACTGAAAAATGATATTACATGATTTGTACAAGATTGTGAGCCATGCAGCTAATCAAAGCATCGCTACCTTCGCACAGGATGAACTGAATGCCTGCTCATACCTCAGATGGTCATATACACATTGCAGGAATTCCATCATGAATCTAAGGCACGCTACCATTTTGGTCATCTTGAAAGCATGCCACCAAAGACCTCTCCCCAATCTACCTACAGCAATGGACACTGCTGAAGTAATCTTTCAGGAGATTTCCCATCATTATGGAATTCCAGAAGATATAGTATGCAAAGGAGGAGTAGCCTTCCCACATATTACTGCTTTTTTACTCTGACCCTTGTCTTGTTTGTCAAAACTGCTTTCATTTCATTTGCTGTGGCTAATTATGTACTGACTATTGCTTACCTGATAACTTGAGTTTTTGGAAAGTCTTGTAATTAATCCTTACGCACACACACACACACACTGATCCTAATCCCTTGAGTCTCCATTGTTACAAAGGACATGGCTGATGGAAATAAAATCACAGAGGAACACCTACAAATGATCAAATTACTCCAGGGCTTGAGAATTGATGTGTCAACTTTATTTCATGTCTTAATATACATCAATACCTGCATTTCAGGCCTGCAACACATTCCAAAAAAGTTAGGACGGGGGCAATTTAGGGCTAGTAATGAGGTAAAACAATTAAATTATGATGCAGTTTTAAACAGGTGATGACAAGAGGTGATTGTTAATTATAATTTCTCATCTCATCTCATTATCTCTAGCTGCTTTATCCTTCTACAGGGTCGCAGGCAAGCTGGAGCCTATCCCAGCTGACTACGGGCGAAAGGCGGGGTACACCCTGGACAAGTCGCCAGGTCATCACAGGGCTGACACATAGACACAGACAACCATTCACACTCACATTCACACCTACGGTCAATTTAGAGTCACCAGTTAACCTAACCTGCATGTCTTTGGACCGTGGGGGAAACCGGAGCATCCGGAGGAAACCCACGCGGACACGGGGAGAACATGCAAACTCTGCACAGAAAGGCCCTCGCCGGCCCCGGGGCTCGAACCCAGGACCTTCTTGCTGTGAGGCGACAGCGCTAACCACTACACCACCGTGCCGCCTAATTATAATTTGGTAAAAAAATAAAATCAGTATCCAGGAAAGTCTTTGAGGAGTAAAGATGGGCCAAGGATCTCCAGTTTGTCAACAAATGCATGAAAAAATTGTTGAAATGTTTAAAAACAATGCTCCTCAAAGAAAGATAGGAAGGGATTTGGATATTTCACCCTCAACAGTGCATAATATCATTAAATGATTCAAGGAATCTGGAGGAATTTTGGTGCGTAAAGGGCAAGGGCACAAGCCTAAGCTGAACACCTGTGATCGCTGACCCCTCAAACAGCACTACATGAAGAACTGTCCTTCATCTATTCTTTGTGTGCAACCATGTGACAAAAACAGTGTGACGTATGTACCCGCCACCATGTTGGATGATATACAAATCCAAAAATGGCATCTCATACAAACTGTGATGCATCTCTGACTTTCTCGAAATATTATGATTCTCTGGAGTCCTCTGCCAAGTCAAGATTCAGAGAAAAAGGTGAAATTTGTGGCTTTGACCTGTATATGTTCAAGCCGTCCAATTATACAGAGGATTTAGCCTCATTACCAGTGATTGAATACCCTTATATTGTGAACTATCTCGTTCTACAAAAAAAGTGCATACGTAAAATGAAGTTACTGGGTTACTGGAATGGCACTGCTAATATCTCACTTGGCATAGTTGACCCACATTGTTCTCCTTGTGTATCCAAACTTGCTAAGGTTTGCGCTGCTTCTAATCTGTCTTTCTTGGCAGATCTTTCATTTATCCTGTTGCTTCTTGATACTGTGAGATGAGTTTTCGTCTTGATCTTATCGTGTCCTAATTTGAGTGTTGGTGCCCAATCTGGATTTGTTTTATCGTGTAGGTTTGCCGGTTCTCCTGCAAGGTGAGTAGCAGAGCGTTTGTGTTAAAGCTCAAGAGTTAAGTTTAATCAGCAGAAAACATAGATCTAATTAGCAATGAACTTTTACCGGATATAAAGTGGTCACCACACATGTAGGTGTAACTAGCTTTTTCTTCGGTTAAGTCCTTACGATGTATGTTTTTGAACCACAGCACACGGCATTCTCTGGACAGCTCTTCAGTTTTGTTGCTGTTTTTAATTATTTTGGGAATTCTGAAAAACCATTTCTCTTTGTCACAAGTAGCATTATTACTGCAATTACATCCCACACACAAAGTAGGCATTATCTTGATTTAATTGCCTTGGAAGAAAAAGAAAATCATGAAGCGTTGCAGCAGCTCACATGTGAAGCACCGCTATCTTGGTTGTTGTTGTTGTTGTTGTT
The DNA here is from genome assembly GCF_027579695.1 of Neoarius graeffei. NCBI lineage: Eukaryota > Metazoa > Chordata > Actinopteri > Siluriformes > Ariidae > Neoarius > Neoarius graeffei. The sequence continues at coordinate 56,653,905 of NC_083584.1, forward strand.
ATCATCTAACATGGTGGACTTCCGGTTTGGAAAATAAGCATGATGTCACATGCATACGAAGGATAGCTGATAGAACCACATGGGCTCGGGATTACTTTGGCAAACCTTTGTCAAGCTCTACAACATGGAGTTACATCCACAAATGCCAGTTAAAACTTTACTGTGGAAAAAGGAAGCCTTATGTTAACTGTGTCCAGAAGCACCATTGACTTCTCTGGACTTGGAGGCATCTGGGATGGACCAAACACAGTGGAAACATGCATTGTGGTCAGATGAATCAGTATTCCAGGTCTTTTTTGGAAGCAATGGGCACTGTGTGCTCCAGACCAAAGATGAAAAGGACCATCCAGACTGATACCAGGAACAAGTCCAAAAGCCAGGGTGTGTCATGGTATGGGGTTGTGTCAGTGCCCTTGGCAAAGGTAACTTACATTTTTGTGATGGAGCATTAAAACAGAAAAGTACGCTGAGATTTTGAAGCAACATATGTTGCCTTCAAGATGACACCTTTTCCAGGGAGATTTCAGCAAGACAATGCAAAGCCACATTCTGCACACATTACAAAGGCATGGCTGCAGAAGAAGAGGGTGCCTGTCCCCAATAGAGAATGTGTGGAGAATTTAGAAACGAGGAATATGACAGTGACAAACCTGTACTGTTGCACACCTTAAGACCTTTTTGCAGGAAGAATGGGACAAAATAACACCTGAAACACTTCATCACTTGGTGTCTTTGTTCCCTCAACATATTTTAAATGTTGTGAGAAGGACTGGCAACATTATCAAGTGGTAAATGCTTTACTGTCCCAACTTTTTTTGAAATGAGTTGCAAGGATCAAAATTGAAATGTGTTTATTTTGAAAAAAACAATGAAGTTCATGAGATAAAACATCAAATAATGTGCTGCTGTATTGCTTTGAGCGTAAGACACAAATATTATTTACACATCACTGTTTACAGTTTTAATTTCAATTTCAGCACACCGTCCCAACTGTTTCTGATTTGGGGTTGCATTCCATATAACTAGACACCTCAGACTCCAGTAACGACTGACCAGTGCCACTGCTCTCCTTTCTTTCTAACGTTCTTGACAATGTTGTATACAATCATCTGTCTTTCCTTCTTACCCAGAACCACCTCCAAGATGCTCCTCAGTCTGGTTTGAAAGTGGTACACCCCACAAAAACAATCCTTGTGGCGATTGCAGAGAAACTTCACACCACTAAATCAGCCTTCAGTTCTGATTTCCACGTCTGTTCCACTGCTTGATCAGTGCCTGATCCTTTTCTATTTTCCTTCTGTACCCACACATTTGGCAAGGTGAGATCCTCACATTGTGTTTCGTACCACTGCTATGTTGATGACACTCAACTCATCATCTCCCTTCCTTCCTCAGACTCATGTCTGCAGACCCCGCCCCATGAATGGCAGTTCATCATCTGAAAATAAATCCCAGTTTGACTGAACTCCTGTTTATCCCTGAAGATGCATTCTTCTGCCAGAATCTGAGACAACTCCCTGGAGGACAGTGTATGCAACCTTGGTGTAGTTCTGGACAATCTGACAACATTAAGTGGATCCAGATCTTTCTCTTCACAGAGGCCACTCGGGTGATTTTTCCAGTCTGTTGTCAGTGTGAGTTTGGACGACTGCACCAGTTCCTTGCCTTCCTACCTGCCGTGTGTCTGAACAGCTAAGTCACTGTTCTGACTTCAAAAGAACACTAAAGACTCACCTCTTCACTAAGCACTTAACTGAGGACAAAGCCCAGGAGAAAACTACTTCTTGTTGTACAAACTCCTCTAAGAGGGTTTTAGGTTGAGGTATACTGACCCATTTTCACCACAACCTCCAATTGTGTACATATAAACCTCCACGATTCTGCAGGTGGCTTATTGTGTGCATATTCAGACAATACGTTTGGGACTGCAACTTACAGCATATTTTACAAACAGGGAAGTGTGGAACTATTTTTTAGCTTTAAAGTTTATTTGCTTAATCAAATTTGGTTGATATGAATCATATAGTTTCACAATATATTGTGCTCCTGAGTGGCTGAACAGAAAACGTTTGCCCAATTATCCGGAGATCACAAGTTTGAATCACAAGTTCTTATTTGATGGCTTCAGTTGTGAAAATCAGATCCAAAATAATAATATAAATAACACCCTCACACCCAGAAAGGCATGTTTGCTCTCTTGGACTCTCGGCCACCAAAATGAGTTTCTTTTCTGACATTTCCTCTGGTCATGACGAGTGTATTCTTGTACACGGGAAATACACACCTCAACTCAAGCAAATGATATTTTCACAACTGTCAAATCCAATCTCTACATATCTATGCTTCTTTTACAAATAGATGGATGTTACAGTCTCTCTCTCTCTCTCTCTCTCTCTCTCTCACACACACACACACACACACAAATTCCTCGAAACGATGGTCCAAGGCTTAGATAGTTACTGATGTTCCACCCACACAAGGTCACAAGGTGGTGGTGCGCAATGCCTTCTCAGCAAATCCAATTCACATTCTGAGTCAGTCTGAATGATTTCAATGACTGCTTGACAGCTGATAGGCAAAGAAAATAGCTGAGAGCTCTCATGACTAAGACCAGTGTGTGTATAGGATGTGCGTGTGTCACTGTCCATGAAACTGCAAATAATGGTACAAATCATGTGAAACATTAAAGGAGAACTGAAGGCAAATTTTTTATGATCAAAATTCTATTTATCTCATTTTATTAAACACAGGAATGCATTTCTGATAGGTATTTTGTCGCTGCTATAGCAAGTTATGAGTGTTTGAAATATGCTCTGTAATATATCAGTCCATATGTCAAAGCGATGGCCGTAAACGAGATTTGTTGAGACCTGTGTGAGACATCATAGGACGGAAGTAAAACGTACAGCGGAAATCAAAGTGACCGACATCTGCCAACGTTGTCAAAAGACGCGCGCGGCCTCTTTCGAATGCTGACGTAATCAAGCCGGAAGTTTTGTTTGTTTTGATAGCAGTCAGGAAAGTTTGAAAAAAGTAGGCAGTAATCGTCATTTAAACTCGTTTTTGTGCAATATTTTGTTTGGAAAACGGTTTTCAAAATGGCGGCACTGACACCTGGCTGACACTTCACATTTCGAAGTCTCGCACAAGTCTCGTGAAGATCGCACGGATAAGCGACGCCTGCCGTGGACCAAACGAACTAAATTCAACATGGCTAAAAACTGAATAGGCCGATAAGTATAATATTTAATTGCAATTAGTTGCCAATACGATTCACGATATAAGGTTACTAAAACCGAAAACATAATTGAATAACACGTTAATTAAGAAATAAAGCAAGTTTAAAAATGACTTCAGTTCTCCTTTAACTGATAGTATACCCCTCATCTCATCTCATTATCTCTAGCTGCTTTATCCTGTTCTACAGGGTCGCAGGCAAGCTGGAGCCTATCCCAGCTGACTATGGGCGAAAGGCGGGGTACACCCTGGACAAGTCGGCAGGTCATCACAGGGCTGCCACATAGACACAGACAACCATTCACACTCACACCTACGGTCAATTTAGAGTCACCAGTTAACCTAACCTGCATGTCTTTGGACTGTGGGGGAAACCGGAGCACCCGGAGGAAACCCACGCGGACAACATGCAAACTCCGCACAGAAAGGCCCTCGCTGGCCACAGGGCTCGAACCCAGACCTTCTTGCTGTGAGGCAACAGCGCTGACCACTACACCACCGTGCCGCCTCTGATAGTATACTTTAAGGACAATTAAGAGAATTAAATGAGAGCTGAAATAAAGCTCTAAATGACACAAGGAAGTACAGATATAACAGTGATACAAGGATAGCTCCTGATCATATAAGAAAAACGTACAACAGAAGAATAAACAATAAATGCTCACCTGACATTACACCGCATTTGTATGTAAAAGGTTGTCGGCTTGATGCTCTAAACTGCACAAAATACTTCGAGAATAGAAATAAAATAAATCCTGGTCCTAAGCAGACATGCTGTAGTTCTATAATTCTTGCACCATCGCTGCAACTTTATCAATGATCATCGGTAAATAAGTCAAAGAGCACAGTGTTGTTCTGCAGAGATGAAGTGTGACCTTCTATTAATCTATTATACAACCAGTTAATCAATTAAGAGGCAATTCACAGCTGGGCACAACACAACAAAGAATGGGAAAAAGAGCAGCAACAATCAATAATGCGATAGGAGTGCAACCACACACACACATACACACACACACACACACACACACACACACACACACACACACACACACACACACACACACATAGTGTATATTAATTCTACATTAACTCTTATTTCACATCCAAAGTGAAATATCACGTGTGAACACAGATCTAGCAACAAATCAGTAAATCAATATATACAAATGTATAAATACCCCACACCCCTCCACACACACGACAGATACATGGCATTGATATTCTTATGACTCTGAGATTTGACTTTACACACAGGAAATATGGCAACACTACAATAAGGGAATATTAAGAAGCATTACATAATGCAGTCTTACACCTAAGGTGGTGTAGTGGTTAGCACTATTGCCTCATAGCAAGAAGTTCCGGGTTTGAGCCCAGTGGCCGATGGGGGCCTTTCTGTGTGGAGTTTGCATGTTCTCCCCGTGTCTGTGTGGGTTTTCTCCGGGTGCTCCGGTTTCCCCCGACAGTCCAAAGACATGCAGGTTAAGCTAATTGGTGGCTCTAAAGTGAGTGTGAATGGTTGTTTGTCTCAGGCCTGTGATGACCTGGCGACTTGTCCAGGGTGTACCCCGCCTCTCACCCATAGTCAGCTGGGATAGGCTCCAGCTTGCCCGTGACCCTGCACAGGATAAGTGGTTATGGATAATGGATGGATGCCATATAATGCCTAAATAAGCCATTCAAAATAAGCTGATTAACAAGAAGATAAATAGATTATAATTATTTTTACAAAGATTATAAAATAAAATCCTTGAGTTCAAAATCCCAAGGTGATTTGTATCCAAAAGATCAGACCAAAGATTTCTTTATTGAGAAATCTTGCCACTTGGCAGCCATCTTGGTAATGCCCCCGCAGTTATTCCAGCCAGGTTAAGAAGATCAGGCCCTGGTCTGACTGAATGGGGAGAGAGGTGTAACTGCGCTTTCAATGGCCAGTGGGACATAAAACTGCTGTATAGAATCACCAGTCAAATCTGATTAAGAAACGCTTAAAATGTTTGGAGACTTTGCCCTAAAATGAGGTTTAAAACCCCCCCCACAGGTAATACTTCTATGACTCATGCACAACTGCACACTCAAAAAAAAATTGACCCTAAAAAATAGACTTTATGTAATTTAATCACATGACAATTTTCCATGTAATTCTATCACATAAACTTTAAGTAAATGCTGAGCTTTATGGTACACGTTTCAACCATGTTAAGGTAATGCAAATAAATTACATAATGGTTATGGATTTTTTTAAAATAAACCTTATGTGGATAAATGGACTCAATGTTTTTTTAAGATATTTTTTGGGCTTTTTTTCAGCTTTATTATTGGATAGGACAGTGTAGAGACAGGAAATGAACGGGAGAGAGAGACGGAGAGGGATTGGGAAATGACCTCGGGTCGGAATCAAATCCGGGTCCCTGGATTTATGGTATGGCGCCTTATCCACCTGAGCCACAACACCCCCATGAGTCAATGGCAAAATTAAAATGATTTTTTGATTCCGCTTGAATTGTGACATGAATTTCACATATTGTGTTTCTGAAATTTTAAATATAATTATTTGTACCAATAAGGTCACGATTTAGTAGGAAGAAGTTTGACACAATGACTGAAAATGTTGCCACCTGCCATCTACTGTGCGGGAGTGTGATGTGCATGTCAGTCCCTACGAGATCTCATCAAGTAAAGTATACATGATTTGTTTAGATCTAGTTCATAGTAGGCCAGTTCAAATAGCGTTTATATGATTTAATTGAATATATTTTCAATTTTATAAACTTTACTTAAATTTTATGTGTAACTATTTCTTAATATTTACCTGGACCAAGAATCATTTTTTTGAGTGCATGCTTGCAGCAGTGCAACAACACAATTGGCTTAATATGTTTCCCAGTTCAGCAGACGACTGGCTTTTTGGGGAGAGGGGCAAGATTTGTGTTTTATGGACTTTTCCCATCGATTTCCATTCAGGGTTGTTTAAGTGGTTTGTCTTTTCCCTTATAACATCTCTGTTACAGTGTACTGGGTATTTAAAAATCTTGTCAGTACGATTTTCAATACCATGAAAAATTCAGACAGTCCTCTTTTGATTAAACTGATACGGAGATGCTGTAGAGGTGATGCAGTGCACAGCACACACCATCAGAAGTCAGGCTACTGGTGAGAAAGAGGGCGATTGGTTAACGGCATTTCCCATGCACCCAAGGGGGTGGTTACGTTGTGTTTTCTGTTCAATGAGGAAGTGGAGTGGTGTTGTTGAAATAAACTAATTGTGACCTTTTTAACTCTTCGATAAGGTGTTTCCCTTGTGCTCAACTTTCCACACTGCTGACCCTGTTTACTCTCAGAAGATTCTGGAATTTACAGTCCATGATCGTTTGCTTTTATCTTTGCAGTCTTAGTTTTGTGTAGCTATGCTGCTGAAGCCCTTTGTGGATCAAGCTTGTTGTGATGACTCATGGACGTTAGAGAAACTGTCACCGGAGCTTCATGTCCCCAATCCAGCCACCCGCGGTGAACAGATCTGGGATGAAAAGTCAGACAAGTAGCAATCCTAAAGAGCTCCATGAACAACACAAAAGCATGAAGGTTCCGCTGTCCAGATTCGAGTGATTGGATCCAGGTTTGGGGTTAGTGTCTGCAGATGGGGACCTGGTGATTGGGCTACGCACGGGACCAATCAGACTCATCCAGAAATGGAAAGGAAAAGGCTTACCACCTGCAGGGGTGTGGATTGGGTTCAATGCCTATTGAGCAATAGGTATGTGATGGATAAACTGAGTACAGTCTTGCAATGGAGTATGACATGGGTATGGAGGAACAGTGCAGGTTCCAACCAGACTGTGGAACAGTGAGCCAGCTCTTTATTCTTCTAGTTTCCTAATCCAGACTCCACGTTTATATGATTTGGAGAAGGCCTTTGCCTTGACATTTGTTGTGTGAGGTCCTACATGAGTATGGGGTATCTTGGTCACTACTATATCCAGGGCTTTCCCCAGAAAAAAAAATATATATATCAGAGCGGTGCTACTGATATGGAGCCCCGAAGGCTGCCGGGGGGGTCCGGGAAAGTTTTTAAATTAGAAACTTCAAATGGTGTATTCTGGTGGCATCTTGGGCTGATTTAGGCACAATTCAACATTATTAAATTTGCTGTTATTTTACCTTGTCAAATATGCAAGGGGCAACATTTAAAGGGCAAGATTAGATATGAAATAAAAACACTTTGTAGCACACCTCTTCATTTTCCAATTCCAGGATGCCAGGAACAGAATCAAGGTCAAATCATGCAACAGCACCATCTAGTGACCAATGCCTAGAATGTGGTTTTATGTATGGTTGCAAATGGCAGTCAGTGCACGCAGCGGAACCCTTTATTTTCACTTCTGGGTTGAGTTCCAGGATAGTCTAGACCAGGGCTATTCAATTAGTTTGTAATGAGGGCCAGTTCATGAAAAGTATCCCAAATAAGGGGCCTGAGAAATATCGCTTGAAATATGAGTAATCACATTAACAGATACAGTAAAGTATACCAACAAAGGAGTTCTTATATATAGTATTTTGGAACTGCATAACAACATCAGTGCATTGTATTGTTTTAAGACAAAGGGCCAAGCCTTTTTTACATTCAAATGGCATGTTAGGAAATCAGTCCAGGTGAGTCATATCACATTTAGGATTTCACTCATTTAACTAAGACTTAAGTGCACACAACTGTCCCAACAAAAAAACAAACAAACAAAAAAAAGACAAGTGCATAGTATGGAATGACCCAGAGGAAAATATTACTGCTTACATCAGTCTTGTCTTTGTCTCGCATAAATAAATAAGATTTTCCTGAATTCTGATCTGTTTCTTCTAAAATTCCTTTAGGAGCAAAAGAAGAGCAGAAGAGTATTTTACGATCTTAAGTTGAACTTAAATTGGACTTAACTGGGCTTTGACAATAGACTATTTCTTAGGAGTTTAAATTAAGAAGTAACGTTATGAAACATTGGTCAGATCTTACTGAATTCCGACTTGTTTCTCCTAAAACCCCTTTAGGAGAAAAGAGAGAGAGAGATCAATGTAAGAGCTGATTTGTTTCTGAAAGACAAAGATAAGACTGTTGTAAGAAGCGATGCTTTCCTCTGGGGAAAGGTGATATGACGTGTTATATGACAACGTATCAGTGCAGTGTTTTATCAAGGCAAAGTAATTCTATTGAAATTGCATCAGACATTTCAAAAATCAGCCAATATTTGCCATCTAATGAGAGAAATTATTATCTCATCTCATTATCTCTAGCCGCTTTATCCTGTTCTACAGGGTCGCAGGCAAGCTGGAGCCTATCCCAGCTGACTACGGGCGAAAGGCGGGGTACACCCTGGACAAGTCGCCAGGTCATCACAGGGCTGACACATAGACACAGACAACCATTCACACTCACATTCACACCTACGGTCAATTTAGAGTCACCAGTTAACCTAACCTGCATGTCTTTGGACTGTGGGGGAAACCGGAGCACCCGGAGGAAACCCACGCGGACACGGGGAGAACATGCAAACTCCGCACAGAAAGGCCCTCGCTGGCCACGGGGCTCGAACCCGGACCTTCTTGCTATGAGGCGACAGCACTAACCACTACACCACCGTGCCGCCCAGAAATTATTATTATTTTTTCGATTTAGCAAGAGCAGTGAAGTCAGGTGTATACGTGGTCAGGGCAATACGCATACACTGGTACAGATTCTGTGCAATGAGGGATGCACGATGATTAATTTTAATGGCATTCATGCATGAGAATGACGATTCACATGTGTAAGTACTGCCAAACATTGTGAAGATAAAAAGAGCAAGACCCCTTGAACGAGGGAATTTCTCGTGGCTAACGTCATGAGTCCAAAACTTTTCAGAACCTGCCAGCTGTAATGACTGTCGCAGGTCATCTGATGACTCAGTGTCAGTAAGTTCGAGTTGTAAAGACACTTTATTTAATGATGTTACCAGCTCCTTTGCTTTCAATGCAAACTCTCCATCAACATTCACATAGAAAGGGTCCTTCTCTGTCCATTCACTGTTGATTTGCCTGTTTTCTGCGTCAACTTTTTGCTTTTTTAAAGTAGAAAGAGACATTTGGTATAACTAACATGCTAGTCAGAACAGGACCATAGTTAGAAGAGCGGAAACGTGACAGCAGAAAGCAGCACATGCGTCTGGGGTTTTTTGACACTATTTAAAGGGCCGGTACAAATTTCATTGTGGGATGGACCCGGCCCGAGGGTCACCAATTGAATAGCCCAGGTCTAGACCTATATATTACAATGTCTTCCTATTTCTATAATTATTACTCATTTTCAGAGGGGAATAGGAGATATTTAGGTGCGGAAAGTACTCTGCATTGTTCAATTTATGGTGTTTTTTTTTTTTTTTTTTTGTGTGTGTGTGTGTGTGTGTGTGTGCAAGTGACAGCACAGTGCTGATGTCTCACAGCGCAATGTACTGCCGTATATCCGTGCTTTGAGGAAAACCCTGATATCCAATCCGGTCTGAGCACAGTGAGGGTTGTGTCCACTTTGTTTTAAGTCAAAACTATTCAAGTGTGTGTGTCTTACTCCATCAAGGGTGTGCCTAGTTTCCACTCTTAGAAATCAAGCTTAGAGAGGTGCCATGGATCGTGGGCTCAAGGTAACATCCCTGTTATTGAAAAATGATGTTCTTCTCTTGGCATCATCTTAATTGGACCTTTAACATGCACTCTGCTGCTGAGTATGACGATACTGGGATTAAAATTAACACCACCAAGTCCCTTGTCTTGGTTCTCTCTAGGAAAAGAGTGGACTGCTCCGTTCAGAAGCCTTGCCTCTGGTGCAAGAGTTTAATTTCCCTGGGCTCTTCTTCAGGACTGATGGAAAAGAGAGCAATTCATGTCACTTTCTTTGCCTATTGTCACTAGCTGTGTGCAGCAACCAAAACAACATGGTTGCAATGAAGCATGGCAGAAATAAGAATTCTACACAGGGTTTTGGGCTTATGTCCCATGATATGTTGAGGAGATTAGCAATCTGGGACAGCCTCGAAGCACCATAGCTCCTCTGAATCGAAGGAGACGTCCCACTGGTCTGCCTCAGTCTGCCCCAATAACAGTCTGTAATATAAGATCTAAACCAGGCAGAAACTCCTCTCTGCTGAACTCACATGTCTCCTCAGTCTGATAGAGTGATGTGCTCCTATCACTGGAGTGCGTGCAATATCTCCTCACGTCATTTCAAGTCATTGATTGTGAAATATTCTACACCAACCAAACGTCATGCCACACCTCAATACACCATCATTCCATATCGGTCCACTGAACCTTCACTGCGTTTACTGTACTGATGATTTCAACACCCTGATTTCTTGTCTGATTTATTCTTTTTTTTAATATGAGTCTTAAATATATAATGCACTCCTGAGGTTGATGCAGCGACAGTTTCATTGCACTTGTGCAATGACAGTAAAGTTCTTGAAGTCTGACTGGACTTGCGTTTGGTCACTGACCACTTCAGCTTCAGCCAGCACTGGTTCTCTACTACGATGCTTCCAAAACCAGACAACAAGACACCATTGATGTTATCAATGCTCAGAAAAGAGCAAAGTTGTTATGATAAAACTCGACAAAATCTGACAAAAGAGGATTTGAAGATTGGTTGGTCGCTGGAAAGATCAGAGAGATCAAGATTTCTGGTTTCTTAAGGTGTGGCTTAACAACAGCTAGATAATTTCCAAAGGATGATGATGATATAGATTGCAAATTATATTTATGTAAACTAAAGTTTAATTTTTTTCATGACCAAATACTTTATAAATCATCATTAATGCTGCCTAATTTGAATAAACAGGAAAAATGAACCAGAGTTGCAAAATATGTACCCATTTAAAGGTAGACTGCCTTTCAGATTTTTCAAGTGGAGGTCATAAAAAGAATTTTCCCTGACACCCAATTATTTTTGTTTAGTGGACCGAAAGCAACTGAATTCGAATCACAGACTTCCAATTTTATCAGTTTTTTTAATTTAATTTTTTTTAATACAGTGTCTTGCAAAAGTATTCATCCCCCGTGGTGTTTGTCCTGTTTTGTCACATTACAAGCAGGAATTAAAATGGATGTTTGGAGGGTTAGCACCATTTGATTTACACAACATGCCTACCACTTTAAAGGTGAAAATTTTTGTTTTATTGTGACACAAACAATAATAAAGATAAAAAAAAAAAAACAGAAATCTGGAGTGTGCATAGGTATTAACCCCTTTCGTATGAAACCCCTAAATAAGAGCTGGTCCTACCAATTCACTTCATAAGTCACATCATTAGTTGATTAAGATCCATCTGTGTGCAAAGTGTCACCTGATCTGTCACATGATGTCTGTATAAATCAACCTGTTCTGGAAGGACCCTGACTCTGCAACACTACTAAGCAAGCAACATGAAAACCAAGGAGCCTCCAAACAGGTCAGAGACAAAGTTGTGGAGAAGTATAGATCAGGGTTGGGTTATAAAAATATCCCAAACTTTGAATATCCCAGGGAGCGCCATTAAATCCATTATAGCAAAATGGAAAAAATATGGCAGCACTACAAACCTGACAAGAGAAGACCGCCCACCAAAACTCACAGACCAGGCAAGGAAGCCATTAATCAGAGATGCAACAAAGACACCAAAGATAACACTGAAGGAGCTGCAAAGATCCACAGTGGAGATGGGAGTATCTGTCCATAGGACCACTTTAAGCCGTACACTCCACAGAGCAGGGCTTTATGGAAGAGCGGCCAGAAAAAAAAGTCACTGCTTAAGAAAATACATTTGGAGTTTGCCCAACAGCATGTGGCAGACTCCCCAAACACATGGAAGAAGATTCTCTGGTCAAATGAGACTAAAATTGACCTTTTGGGCCATCATGGGAAATGCCATGTGTGTCACAAACCCAACACCCTGAGAAGACCGTTCCTACAGTGAAGCATGGTGGTGGCAGCATCATGCCGTGGGGATATTTTGCATCTGCAGGGACAAGAAAGCTGGTCAGGACTGAAGGAAAGATGGATAGCACTAAATATAGGACAATTCTGGAGGAAAACCTGTTTGAGCCAGCCAGAGGTTTGAGACTGGGATGAAGGTTCACATTCCAGCAGGACAATGACCCTAAACATACTGCTAAAGCTCCACTGGAGTGGTTTAAAGGGAAACATTTAAATGTCTTGGGATGGCCTCATCAAAGCCCAGACCTCAATCCAATTGAGAATCTGTGGCATAACTTGAAGATTGCTGTACACCAACACAACCCATCTAACTTGAAGGAGTTGGAGCAGTTTTGCCTTGAAGAATGGGCAAAAATCCCAGTGGCTAGATGTGCTAAGCTAATAGAGACAAACCCCAAGGGACTTGCAGCTGTAATTGCTGCAAAAGGTGGCTCTACAAAGTATTAATTTTGAGGTGGTGAATACCTATGCACACTCCAGATTTCTGTTTTTTCATCTCATCTCATTATCTCTAGCCGCTTTATCCTTCTACAGGGTCGCAGGCAAGCTGGAGCCTATCCCAGCTGACTATGGGCGAAAGGCGGGGTACACCCTGGACAAGTCGCCAGGTCATCACAGGGCTGACACATAGACACAGACAACCATTCACACTCACGGTCAATTTAGAGTCACCAGTTAACCTAACCTGCATGTCTTTGGACTGTGGGGAAACCGGAGCACCCGGAGGAAACCCATGCGGACACGGGGAGAACATGCAAACTCCGCACAGAAAGGCCCTCGCCGGCCCCGGGGCTCGAACCCGGACCTTCTTGCTGTGAGGCGACAGTGCTAACCACTACACCACCGTGCCGCCACCTGTTTTTTCATCTTAATTATTATTTGTGTCACAGTAAAACAACAGTTTTCACCTTTAAAGTGGTAGGCATGTTGTGTAAATCAAATGGTGATAACCCTCCAAAAATCCATTTTAATTCCAGCTTGTAATGTGACAAAACAGGACAAACATCAAGGGGGATGAATACTTTCGCAAGACACTGTGGAACAATTAATCTCCACTATATTTTCCTGCTTCATCATGACCCAGTTCAAGATACTACGATATAGTCTGGTTAACACCAGACCATATCACAAGTGAAATATGGTCTGGAATCCGTCTATTGAATTTCTCGTAGGGGAGGTGTGGTTTACGATTGTCAACGGCCGTTTATTGGATGTTGCGAATGTCTATCATTTGGCGTATGGCCAATCATGGCAGTTGTACCCGGTGACGTAGTTAGAGCGACGAAGAAGACGAAGAAGAGAAGGAAATAGAAGGCAAAACAAAAATAGGAAAACAATGGCACCGAACGATTACTGCCATTTTAAAACAAACTTTCGCTCTAAACTATTCAGAACAGTGTCTAAAGTTTGATCGAAAGTTTGGTTCGTATCGCTCGCCGCCATGTAAAATGTGATCTGTAAACAGTCCCAAATAAACTACAAGCTTCCGTTTGTCGAGTAGTACGCGTCACCGTCTTTCCACCCCTCCCCACTCTCTGATTGGCTCCCTAACTCAGGCGAGCCTTTAGACCATAGTTTCCATGCTGTCTTTTCAGATCGGAACGATTGTGCAAAGCAGCATGGGATTTCCCAGGCTAACTACGATATGCATCACATGGTGGGCTTTCCCCATTGGCGCAAGGCATTGTGGGATACAAATTTGAAACAGGAGAGAAAAATGGAGGACGTGAGTGTGCGAATGAAATGTGAAAGACCGACTACAGTAACGGAAAGCGAGAAGAAAATACATTATTTTGTGAAGGAATGGAAACACAGGACCAAATTAATAAATATCGGCGCTCAGTGAGAACCTCGGTGTGATCAGCTGTTCGTTTAGTGACAGAATGATGGAACTCTCAGTGCACGGTCAAAGGTAAACCTGCGCATGCGCACACGGACTTCCTCTGTCTGCTTGACTGCGTGAAGTGAGCAATTTCATGCACATTATTTACTCGGGAATCCCCTCAAATTAAATAATTTCCAAGCCACAGAATGGCCTGATAGTTTGTGAGATATTACAGAAATAAACATGTATTACAATGACCAAATTTCAGAGGGAACTAAATTTCACCGATTTTATGAAATCGAAAGGCCGTCTAGCTTTAAATTGGACATTAAGCATTAATTGTAATGGCTTGTACATTAATTAATGCATTAATTGTCTACATTATTGTATATATATTGTATGTATTGTATGTATATGTGTCAGGCAGTGACTCTGCAAATTAAAACTTCTTTCTGCTAAAATCCGATATCTCCAGTCATTTTCCACGGTCTCCCTGCTGCTTCTGTTCTCTGAAAGTTCACGCTTGCCTCTTTCTTTAATTCGAACATATTGTTTTCAAAATAAGCATATCATGATGAACCATTCATGAATTATATTTTGACATATTTTTGAAGTATGTAAAATGTTTAATCTTAGTTTCTGTTCTTTGTGACATTTTATCATTGTGCAAGCGTGCTTTCAGTATTCGATATCCAGAACACACTTCACGACAGCAAGTCTGACTTGATCAGCCATGACTCAGTGATCATAATAATAGTGCCAAGTAAGCATTCCTTAACCCACACACACTGTTGTGTATTTATCGGAAAATAATCTGTAGAAGTGAGTGGCACGGTGGTGTAGTGGTTAGTGCTGTCACTTCACAGCAAGAAGGTCCGGGTTCGAGCCCCGTGGCCGACAAGGGCCTTTCTGTGTGGAGTTTGCATGTTCTCCCCGTGTCCGCGTGGGTTTCCTCCGGGTGCTCCGGTTTCCCCCACAGTCCAAAGACATGCAGGTTAGGTTAACTGGTGACTCTAAATTGACCGTAGGTGTGAATGTGAGTGTGAATGGTTGTCTGTGTCTATGTGTCAGCCCTGTGATGACCTGGCGACTTGTCCAGGGTGTACCCCGCCTTTCACCCGTAGTCAGCTGGGATAGGCTCCAGCTTGCCTGCGACCCTGCACAGGATAAACGGTTATGGATAATGAATGGATGGATGGACGGAATCTGTAGAAGTATGAAATGTTCAGTGAGTTCATGTACAGAGGTGTGAAGTGCACTGAAGCTCTGTTTCTCTTAAAACTTCCACTCAAAACTATTTAATCATCACCTCAATCAGTCATCTCAGTCAGTTCGACAGCAATACGAGAGGTTTTTAAAATTCAGACACTAACAGTAAAACTGGTTCGGGTTATGACTCAGTCATGGTTTAGAATCATACATACGTAAGCATGCGATTTGAGACACAGTCCTAGTTTGTTTGGCGGAGGTAGACGGATGAGGACATTTTTCCATTTTTATTGCTGAACTCCACGAGAGCGACATGTCAGGGTGGTGAAAAGACTAAAATAGCACGGACTCTGTTCACTTAAACATGGCTCAGCTGAATGTGACTCAATAATTGGCAAAAAAAAAAAAAGAATGAAACTAAAGAGGAGATCCGAAGTTTCTCTCATGACTGCATTTCAAACCAAGTGACACCAAATGAGGTCACAACCCCAAGTTTGGGAATCTCTAACTCAATCATCAGGGGTGTAACTGGGGGGTCCTGGGGTGCCCGTGACCCCCCACCTTTGTTGGATCATACATTTTTTCAATACCCACATAAGAATATTAGAAAAGCGCCCACTGTAATTTTTCTAACATTTTTTTTTTTAAACTAGATTGTCACCTCAGCCTCATGAGGGTTTCTATAACCTTGTATGGACTTCCTGTGGTTTGGGCGTGAAAACCCAGTTCTGCGCAAGCGCAACACGATCGCACTACAAAGCATGGTCAAGCTGCCGGGGTAGCTGCAGTCTTTTTAGTTGCGAATTACGAGTATTAATTAACCTCTTGTGTTAATTCGCCATGTCAAAACAAGTGAAACTTTCCTTCTTCTTTCGATGTGAAGAGAGGTAAGCAATTTATTATATTTTTTTTTCATCAAAGTTACATTTTGTGGCTTTGAAGCTAAGTTTTAGTATGCTGTTTCTAGAACACAGCATCAAGAAAACATAAACAGCAATAATGGAAGAGCCGGTATCTAAGCTACCTAAAACTAGCAATGGTAATTATTTTTTGTTACATATTTTTCATAGTTCTATTCTAGTACTAAGTCAATTTTTTGATCTGCATTGGTTGAGCTCTGCATCGGTTGACTAGGGTAAGATGTCGAGCCGCTATCCATACACTGCCGGATAAAGCTGATTTGACCGAATCATTGTCCGACATCTCAACAGCTCGCAACATGAGATGAAAGAATGATGCAAAGACCGCATTATTTTCTCAAATGTATTCAATGTATTTTTTTTCATTTACAAACCTGCGGGTATGTACTCAGGCTGCCAGTCAGTGTGTGACCCCCCCCCCCTTGAAAAATCCTAGCTACGCCCCTGATCATGGATATAAACCATTATTAGCCCTCTTTATTTTTCCTTCTTGTAAAATATAATACTCATACCCCTTCTGTTAATAATTCATTAAAGGAGAACTGAAGGCAATTTTTTTATTATCGAAATTCTGTTTGTTTATCTCATTTTATTAAATGTAGGAATGCATTTTTGATCGCTATTTTGTCACTGCTATAGCAAGTTATGAGTGTTTGAAATATGCTCTGTAATATATCAGTCCATATGTCAAAGCAATGGCCGTAAACGAGATTTGTTGAGACCTGTGCAAGACATCGTAGGACGGAAGTAAAACGTACAGCGGAAATCAAAGTGACCGACATCTGCCAACGTTGTCAAAAGACGCGCGTGCCCTGTTTCAAATGCTGATGTAATCAAGCCGGAAGTTTTGTTTGTTTTGATAGCAATCAGGAAAGTTTGAAAAAAGTAGGCAGTAATCGTCATTTAAACTCGTTTTTGTGAAATACTTCATTTGGAAAACAGTTTTCAAAATGGCGGCACTGACACCTGGCTGACACTTCACGTTTCGAAGTCTCGCACAAGTCTCGTGAAGATCGCGCGGATAAGCGACGCCTGCCGTGGACCAAACGAACTAAATTCAACGTGGCTAAAAACCGAATAGGCCGATAAGTATAATATTTAATTGCAATTAGTTGCCAATACGAGTCACGATATAAGGTTACTAAAACCGAAAACGTCATTGAATAGCACGTTAATTAAGAAATAAAGCAAGTTTAAAAATGACTTCAGTTCCCCTTTAATGCATAAATGATTCAGAATCATTCATTAAGTATAATAAATGATTACTTATTGCTTTGTGACAATCAAGGTTTATGATTTATGAAGTGTGAACATAAAGACTGTGTTTTCAGTTGTACAATCAGGGACACAGAGAGGAAAAACTATTGGTTGGTGAAATAATTGTTGGTTGCCATTATTTATTCCAATTTATCTCGCAGTGCGGTGGTGTAGTGGTTAGCACTGTCGCCTCACAGCAAGAAGGTCCTGGGTTTGAGCCCAGCGGCCAGCGAGGGCCTTTCTGTGTGGAGTTTGCATGTTCTCCCCGTGTCTGTGTGGGCTTCCTCCGGGTGCTCCGGTTTCCCCCACAGTCCAAAGACATGCAGTTAGATTAATATGGGACGGCCTTGG
Organism: Neoarius graeffei; assembly: GCF_027579695.1. NCBI lineage: Eukaryota > Metazoa > Chordata > Actinopteri > Siluriformes > Ariidae > Neoarius > Neoarius graeffei. The sequence continues at coordinate 56,671,693 of NC_083584.1, forward strand.
GCTGAGGTGCCCTTGAGCGAGGCACCGAACTCCCAACTGCTCCCCGGGCGCTGTTAGCATGGCTGCCCACTGCTCTGGGTATGTGTGTGTGCTCATTGCTCACGTGTGTGTTCGCTGCTTCAGATGGGTTAAATGCAGAGAGGAATTTCACAAGCGTGTGATGAATAAAGTTATTGTTGTTGTTAAATAGAGATCATAACTTGGAGGATAAAATAAGTGGAGTGTTATTGGCTTTCACAACGAATTACTAACATTAATTAATACATGAATCAACATAAAAACTCTCAGTACATGACGATAAGTGACTTGATAATGTTTACTCAGTTTACATTGTATTTGCGAAATCAGTGTGTTTAATTCTAAAATTTGTTCAGCGTTTATTACATGTAATAAAGTAGTTACTAAATAAATTAAAACTTTAGGGAACAAATAAAATTTTTAAACAAACTTTGTAGACATCATTAAGTTCATAATCAGCGCTCAGGTCCAGTTATTTTGTTTGTGAAATAACGAGTTCAAATAAATTGTTAATTATTAGTGTTCTTGCTGCTTACAACAAGCACACTATTGCTCTTCTTAAGTTTACTTTTATTATTATTATTATTATTATTATTATTATAGCACACTTTTTTGGAGCCTAACTGTAGCATGTTAGCAGTAGCATGCTAGCATGTTAGCTGTTAGCATTAGTATGTTAGCATGCTAACCATTAGCATTAGCATGTTCGCATGTTCACATTAGCATTTTAGCATGCTAATTGTTAGCATGCTAGCATTAACGTTAACATTTCTAGTTGGTAACATGTTAGCATTAACATGTTAGCATGTGCATGGTAGCTGTTAGCATGTTAGCATTAGCATGTTACCATGCTAACAGTTAGCGTGTTAGCCAAAGAATGTTAGTGTGCTAACCTTAGCATGTTCGTATGCTAGCTGTTAGCATGTTAGCATATTAGCATGCTAGCTATTAGCCATTTAGCCTCAGCATGTTAGCATGTTCACAATTAATATTATCCATTAACATGTTAGCATGCTTGCTGTTAGCATGCTAGCTGTTAGCACGTTTGCCAGAGAATGTTAGTGTTAACCTTAGCATGTTTGCATGCTAGCTGTTAGCTGTTAGCATATTAGCATGCTAGCTATTAGCCATTTAGCCTCAGCATGTTAGCATGTTCACAATATTATCCATTAGCATGTTAGCATGCTTGCTGTTAGCATGCTAGCTGTTAGCATGTTTGCCATTTGCAGATTATCATGCTAGCTGTTAGCATTAGCATGTTAACATGTTAACATGAGCATGCTAGCTGTTATCATGTTAGCATTAGCACATTACCATGCTAACAGTTAAGATGTTAGCCAGAGAGTGTTAGCATGATAACCTTAGCATGTTTGAATGCTAGCTGTTAGAATATTAGCATGCTAGCTGTTAGCCAGTTAGCCTCAGCATGTTAGCATGGTCACAATTAACGTTATCCATTAGAATGTTAGCATGCTAACTGTTAGCATGTTTGCCATTAGCAACTGTTAGGATATTAGCCTTAGCATGTTTGCATGCTAACAGCAGTAGAATGTTAGCATTGGTATGTTAGCATGCTAGCTGTTAGCATGTTATCCATTAGCATACTCAAATGGTAGCTGTTTACATGTTAGCCTCAGTGTGTTAGCATGATAGCTGTTCTGCTACAGCTCAGCAAGCACACTGCATTTTCTCTGCGGAAATGCAGTCTTATAATTATTATTATTATTGTTAGTGAATGGTTAATAAACTTGGTACTGTTTAAGAATGCTGACGACTGTGTCAAGTGACTTTTATTTGTGTTTCCTTTTTGTGTTACCAAAAAAAACAAATGTAGACAGTGAGATACATCATAATCTTTGCTCTGTTTGGACTAAATTTGACCAACGTGACCAAAATCCTGAGGTTCTTGTTTTCCTTGGCATCTGCTGTGCTTATACATCACACACTCACTCCTGGGTAAAAGTAAATAGCTCCAGTATGATGCATCGATGTTTCATACAGTTCCATTTTGTTTAATTGGACCCTTTCCCCTTCCCGCTCCTCTGTACTGACAAAATGGGAGACATAAAAATAAAAAAAAAGCCAAATGAATTAAGGTTGATTAACAGAGCTCCCTAAAACCCTAACGACTTTTGCATGGTCTCCTAGCTAGTCTAAAATCAGAACATGATGCCTGAGCTTCATTTTAATTAAGAATCAATTCATGCATCTTCATAGACTTACAAAAGATTTAACTAAAAGTTAAAGGTAAAATAACACCATCCAAAATCTGTTATGGTGTTGACCGTCCCATGTGTACACGCTTAAATCTAATAACGCTCTAACGTGGACTTGCTGAGATACACTTCTTCGACTTCAAAGTGATCATTCTTCAACATACTTGTGAGCAAGTTACACCATTAATTAGCCAAACTGTGATTCTATTCTAAGAGGAACAACCAGAAAACGGTTCTCTGTGTCTTTATCAGGACTTAACTCTGGGTAAAAGAGTCTGCGGTTGGAGTCCTACCTGGAACAATGGCAACGGTGTCCTTTTCCCAGGAGACCACGCTGACATACTCCTGCACGGCTGAAGGAATGAGGCACTTGAAGACAGCCACGTTGCCCCGCATGGACCGCTGATCGGCCACACGAACCGTGTATGGCTCCCTGAACACTGTGTGTGAACAAAATAAAGAGCAGGTTGAACAATCATTTGGCCTCTTATTATACAGTTTTCTCTGTGAATTTTTTTTTTTTACTTTATCTCTGATTATACAGAACAAAGAAGGCCAAAGAAGTCGGCTTATAAGGTTTGTCTCAGAATCATAATAAAAGCTAATTCCAGAATTATTGTTTATCCATTGTCCTGTATGATTATGATGCAAGATGTTTTATCTTTAGGTCGTAAATAACAGGAAGAAAAGAATTGCAACATTAAAAATCACCCACATGATGTCTTCACAGTGTTCCTGCAACTCTCACAAACCCTAATCTGTGTAAGTGTCCGACATCACAAGCAGAACCAGATCAATGTAGAAAGAGAGGAGATCTTAAAAAAAAAAAATCACTGTTTCCAAGCAAGGAAATTTGCTTCGAGTAAAGGGCAGCTGGAGAGCACAAGTGGATTAGAGGAGATGCTAAATTTTGTTTTCATTTCTGACTTTCAATTTGTTGCCTTTTCCTCATCAACCTCGATTTACCTGGGGACTGTAATTGCCCCCTTGTTTCTTTGTGGGAGGCAGTACAAGGGCGTTTTCATTCTAAAAATTCCCTCTACAGGCTGCTTCTTTTTTTTTTTTTTCCTCCTCCAACATCTCATAGCAAACTCTGGATTCATTTTGGCAAAGACGTTGTTTCTTTTTTAATCCATCAAAATCCCAGAAACTGTCAGAAGATCCAGATTAGATTGCTCACACTCATCAGTGCATACAGTACATTTTCTATAGTTCCGTTGTAGTTGCTGAATAATTAAGAGCAGTTACTAGATAATTTGCTTTGAGACAAATAATAAGCTGGGTTGGAGAAGCAGGAACAAATTCTAAGAATGGGCACAACCCCCAACCCAAACCTGGACATAATTAACGCCTTGCCTGCAGGCATGGGTTCTTGGTCATTAATAATAGTTTGTGCCAGGCGACACTGTCCCCCACAGAGACTGAAACCAGTTTTCTTGTGTGATCATCAAGGCTGGAGTAGAAGGCTTTATTCTCTTGTCATATATAAACGTGCACAAGTTTTAGCACTAAATAATTTGGATGTAGCCCGGATTTGTTTGGGCCACTGGTAAATAAACAGCTTTTTACTGATGCAAAAGGGATTTGAATCAATAGAAACAATCAATAGAGGTCGCTTGCTCTCTGGCCTCTGTATTTTCATATTATTTATTAACTTCTTGATTGACTGCATGTCTTGGAATACACAGATCATTAGATTTCCAAAGATAAGCATGACAGTGACTAATATGTTATATAATTGTGTAGATTCCGTAGTTTTTATTTTCCAACCAAGAGCTTACACTGTGATATTTTGGTTTTGTTTTCATTTGTAACAATGTAGTTACATGTAGATTATAGGTCTAATAGACCGAAATCAAATCACTCAATGTACTCCATCATTAGACTGTTACTGATGCTTGACTGTGCTCATGCGTTGCTTAGAAACAGACTAAAACCCAGTTTGGTGCACCTTCTGCCTTCATGGGCACTGGGAGGAACAGAGGTATCGCTGTCATTTACATAATTTACTAGAGAGAAACCAACGTCCATGTTTATGTGATTTACAAAAAGAAGATAGAAGAAAAAAGAAATCAGGCTGAATACACAAGGACAGGCACATTACAGTTTTTCGCAATTGCTTCTGGACATTTCAGGAATTTGTGCATTTGTTTTGAAATAAATTTTGCCTTCATGAATTTCTCAAATCTACACAGCCATCATGTGGCTACCAAAGTGACCGCAAAGCCTTGAATCTCATCTCATTATCTCATTATCTCTAGCCGCTTTATCCTTCTACAGGGTCGCAGGCAAGCTGGAGCCTATCCCAGCTGACTACAGGCGAAAGGCGGGGTACACCCTGGACAAGTCGCCAGGTCATCACAGGGTTGACACATAGACACAGACAATCATTCACACTCACATTCACACCTACGGTCAATTTAGAGTCACCAGTTAACCTAACCTGCATGTCTTTGGGCTGTGGGGGAAACCGGAGCACCCGGAGGAAACCCACGCGGACACGGGGAGAACATGCAAACTCCACACAGAAAGGCCCTCGCCGGCCCCGGGGCTCGAACCCAGGACCTTCTTGCTGTGAGGCGACAGCGCTAACCACTACACCACCGTGCCGCCCGCCTTGAATATGGTTCGAAAATAATGTTTACATCAAAAATAATGAAAAAAATCTTTTTTAGATTTATTTCCACAACCACTGTAAACACATAATATTGTATAGTATGCACAAAGGACATAAAGTCTACACACCCCTCTTAAAAATGTGCCTTGTAAAAATGACAGGTTAATCACGTCAGATCTTTTTTCCACTGTTAATGAGGTTTCGCAACCAACAAATTGAAAAAAAGTTTTAGGGGAGAAAACAACAACAACAACAACAAACATATGGTAATAATTAGGTTGCATAAGTCTGCACACCCTTTTGTCACGGGGCACACGGCTGTGCCTCTGACTGCTGAAGCCCTGGTCCTCAAAGAGCTTACAAAGCATGTACAGGATCTCACTGGGAAAAAGTATTGATCAGAAGAGGGCTTTCCAAAAACTTTAGATGGATCATGCAACATCATGATGGCCATCATCAACAAGTGGAAAAAAAAATGGGGCATAATGACATTTCCAAGGGGGCGGCACGGTGGTGTAGTGGTTAGCACTGTCGCCTCACAGCAAGAAGGTTCTGGGTTTGAGCCCAGTGGCCGACAGGGGCCTTTCCATGTGGAGTTTGCATGTTCTCCCCGTGTCCGCGTGGGTTTCCTCCTGGTGCTCCAGTTTCCCCCACAGTCCAAAGACATGCAGGTTAGGCTAATTGGTGGCTCTAAATTGACCGTAGGTGTGAATGTGAGTGTGAATGGTTGTCTGTGTCTATGTGTCAGCCCTGTGATGACCTGGCGACTTGTCCAGGGTGTACCCCGCCTTTCGCCCGTAGTCAGCTGGGATAGGCTCCAGCTTGCCTGCAACCCTGCACAAGCAGTTATGGATGGATGGATGGATGGATGGATGGATGGATGGATGGATGGATGGATGGACGGACATTACCAAGAATGACATGTTCCTCCAAAATCGATTAAAGGACAAGAAACAATCACAAGGAGGCTGCCAAAAATCATCCAGCAATATTACAGGAGCTGCAGGACTGGCCACTCCCTGCATGTGACTACAAGTTCTTGCATTCTGGACTATGGGATAAGATGGCTATATGGAAGCAGATGGGCAAATCAATCAATCCATCCATCCATCCATCCATCCATCCATCCATCCATCCATCCATCCATCCATCCATCCATCCAAGACCACCTACATGTTGCAAAAACTATGTGGCAAAATATATTATGGTCTGATGACACTAATGTAGAATATTTTGGTCATAATTCTAAAAGCTATATTGGGCGCACAAACATCCCAGCTTATTGCCTAATATATCCACTCGTGTTGGAGTCAAGACCTAAACCAAGACCAAGCCATGACCAAGACCAAAGCAGGACAAGACTGAGTCAAGACCAGAACCAGACCAGTGTGTGTGAAGGGGGATGGGGAAGGGGTGGTAGTGGGAGAGTTACAGTAACTTGGATGCATAACTATGCACACCCCTTAACTAATACTTTATTAAAGGACCTTTTGCTCATACTACAGCACTCAGTCTTCTTTGGATAAGTGTTGTAGAAATCTTGAAATAAAAAATCTTGATTTGGCAATTTTATTCCACTCTTCCTTGCAAAAATGCTCTAGATCTATCAAATTGTGAGTGGATCTCCAGTGCACAGCCCTCTTCAAGTCATTCTACAGGTTTTTGATAGGATTTAGATCTTGGCTCTGACTGAGCCATTCCAAAACATTGATTTTATTCTTTTGAAGCTGCTCCTTGACCTGGATTTGTGCTTTGGATCATTGTTGTGTGAGAAAATGAATCTTTTCTTCATCTTTAGTTGTCTAACAGAGCCTGCAGGTTTTGTGCTAAACATGATTGGTATTTGAAGCTATCCATTATTTCCTCGATCTTGACGGGAGTTTTAGTCCCAACTGAAGAGAAGCAGCCCTATAGCATGATGCTGCCACTACCATGCTTCACCATGGATTTAGTGTTCTTCGGGTGGTAAACCTTGGGGGGGGGGGGGGGGGGTTGTTGTTGTTTTTTTGTTTTCCCCAATATATCATTTTTAATTCTGCCCAAAATATTTAGCTTTGGTATCAGACTATCATATATTTTGATACATATTTTTGCAAAATGAACAGTTACCAAAAGTTTTTCCATGACATGAATGTCAGAACAATATCGACCTTCACTGATTTCTTTGAACTGTTCTTTTTCTGAGGCAGAATGATTGTACAATATACATCTTTAATAGAAAAAAGCAATAAGTTGGTGCAGAAGCTTTCATTTATTTAGGGTTTTCTGAAATCAACACATGGTCAAAAATAGACATACAACACACCTAATATTTGCTTAAATGTCCCTCAGAAAGTTTTACTTTCATCAGATGCTTTTGTTCCCATCAACAAGCTTTTGCCAGAATTCTGGTTGGATATTTGTCCTCTCTTCTTGGCAGAATTAGTAGAGTTTAGTTAAATATATGTGTTTCCTGGAACAGATCTGACTCTTAAGCACAGCTCAAATATTTTTGACAGGGTTGAGGTCAGGACTTGTTTTAAGCTGAATGTTCTCCCGCTTTATCAATAACCAGCTCTGATGTGTGTTTGGGGTCTATGTCCTGTTGGAACACACAACTGTTTCCAAGTTTCTGATGGTTTGAAGTTATACTGAAGAATTCTGAGGTTGTCCTCCTTCATGATTCCATCTACTTTGTGCAATGCATTAGTTCCACTGGCAGCAAAATAGCTCCAGAGCCTGATGCTGCCACCATTGTGCTTTACAGTTGGTACAGTGTTACTCTGTACTTCTAGTCATTGTGGCCTAACAAATCAATCTTTGTCTCATCCGACCATAAAACCTTCCTCCAGAAGGCTTTTTCTTTGTCCATGTGGTCAGCTGTGAATTTTAGTCAAGTTTGAAGGTGGGGATTTTGGAGCAGGGGCTTGTTTCTTGAACAGCAGCCTCTCAGTCCATGGTGATATAAAACTCTCTTGACTATAGACATTAACACTGGTGTTCCAGTAGCTTCCAGATCATGGCAGGGCTGTGTCTTAGTGGTTCCTCGGTTGTTCCTGACCATCCAAACCAATTTCCTCTCACCGGAGGGAGACCGTTTGGGTTTTCTTCCAGCAAAGTGTCTACATCTCCCAGTAACTTGGACTTACATGCAACTGTTTGAGCTGATGATCTTGGAATCTGCAGTTGTTTAGAAACAGCTCCAAGAAACATTCCTGAGTGTGTAAATCTATGATCCTCTTTCTCAGATTTGCACTGAGCTCCTTGGATTTTCCCATTGTACTGTGTGTTGTTCAATCCAATGAGTGTCAATCAAACCCTTTTTATGTATGTTGTGCACAGAGAAGCTTCCAGCTGCAGTCAGTCATCACTAACAGGAAGTTAAGAGGCCTTGGCCTTGGAGAGTTAAAAGACATTCTGGACATTTTTAGCATCATCGAATTAATCATCTCAGTAGATGTATGTACATTTTTGACCCTCTGTGCAATTTTTGACCCTGTGTTGATTTCAGAAAAGCCAAAATAAATTAAATCTTGTGCACCAAAGTTCTTGTGTTTTTTTTTCCTATTAAGGATGTATGTTGTACCACAGAAAAAGAACAGATCAAATAAATCACTGAAATCCCAGTAGTGTCATGACATTCATGTCCCTGTATGTAAACTTCTGACCTCAACTGTTTTGACTTTGTTAAGTTTATTACAGTTTAATACTACTGTATTTATAGTGGATTTCTTTATGAAGGAAACTTTAAGTTCATTGTCGTTGAAGGAATCTATGCTTTAGAAAATCCATCTCTCTACTTACTATATGTATGTATTTATTTGCTTAATGACCGAGAGGTGTACTATATTGTATAATTTATTTTTTTGGCTATTTCTATTGTTATTATATATTTAATGTAGTGATATTACCCTGAATGTGTTGGGTAGCTTCACAGAGTTGAGGCTGAATTATTAGTAGCTTTTATTCAATCAGAGAGACCCTTGGAGAGGAGATGATGTCCAAAATAGAAAGAAAAAACCGGGTTGCTTCTTGGTACATGAGCCATATTAGGTTATGTAATGTCATTTTTAATGAAAAAATGTGATAGAGAGAGAGAGAGAGAGAGAGAGAGAGAGAGAGAGAGAGAGAGAGAGAAGAGAAGGAGCCCACATTTAAAAAAAAAAATGTTAAGTTATCCACACAGGTGTCCCGGCACATGATCAGCATGTAGAGGAGTGGGTGAGAAAACAAAGGAGGATGAGAACGAGGGAATATGAAAGAAAGCCAGAGAGTGTGAGAGATGGAGGGATGAGAGGGAGGGGGATGGTGTCACACCATGAGCTGTCAACTGTCATCATTCTCCAGTGCCACCTGAGACACTGGGCACCACACCCTGCCCCTCCCCTTTCTAGTACCCATGGCAACAATCAAGTGATGGAGCTGATTGGCTGTTTGCTCTGGACTAGTGCATCATCCTCGTGTAGATTATCAGGTCTTGAAGGGTGTTTGGTGTTTCAGCACTTAACTTAATTAATAGTGTATTATTATGATTATTTATTTATTTTTTTTAAGAACAAAGTGACCATCATCTTCCCACTGATTAGTAGGTAATTCGTTCTGTCTCACGGGACCAAATACGAAACTAGAAAATGTAGAAAATACTGAAAATAGGTTTCTTTGACAAGTATGTTCCAAATAATCTGCAATAGGTAGACTAAGAAGCTTTTGAAAGATAGAAACTCTGAGCATTGAGGACAGATGGAGGCTGGGAGACAGGAGGGACAATGGCACAGTATCAGCACAAGCTGGCATAAGTGTGTGTGTGTGTGTGTGTGTGTGTGTGTGTGTGTGTGTGTGTGTGTGTGTGTGTGTGTGTGTGGACATCCCTTGCTGTCACTGGGCGGTCAAAACTCCCACTCACAAGAAGTGACCTTGGCACTGAATGGGAGGTTCACTCAGCCAACTGTCTGTGGCACTGCGTGGTCGTCTGCTCGCTTTTTAAAGGAGCCAGGTCAACAGGCGGCCACTGGGATACCCATGTGGAACTTACATTCTTATGTAGGTTAGCAATATGGCCACCACCGGTTTCGATGTTCCTGCAGATGTTCAATGTAAACCTATACCTAACATCCTTTGCCCCATCCTTCGTCTTTACAATATGACCCATAATGTTTTAACGTTGACCTTTAATTTACGCTCCAGATGGAACCTAACGTCATACAGCTGATTTCGTTTTAGATACAACATTAACATTAGACTGGATGACTTATTGACATCGACAGTGATACTGTAATGCATCAAATCAAATATCATAGGTAATGGATACATGAATGGATGGGTGCGTATAGAGACAGACAAACAATGCAAAAAGACAGATGGATGGAAAAACTTCTCACCTGCTTTGACATGGATGCTGGGGCTGCGGATCTTGCCAGCCTGGTTCTCTGCAGTGCAGAAGTAGTCATTGTCGTGGATGAAGCTGTTGAAGGCAGACGGAGAGAACGGGTAGAGCTGCAGCGTGCCGTTGGCATGGACGTGGCGGATGTGGGGCACATCGTAGATGTCATCGCCAGTCGCCAGGTACCAGCGGAGGACTGCGTGGGGGGCGCCACCTGCTGGGCAGGGCAGGGACACCCCCACTGAGCTGGAGAAGGTCACTCTCTGCAGGGAAGCGTTCACAAAGTACAGCCGTGTCGAGACCACATCCTCACTGTTCACTGAAGGAAGGCCAGAAGAGAGAAAACCAGTCACTTCTTCTCATACAGAGATTCTAGACCTGAGAAGGAGAAGGCGACTACTGTTTGGACCATGACAGTGCTACTGAACAAGCTTAAATGAGAAATCTGCTCCATCATATGACATGAGACAGCTGTCTATACTGACAACGAGAGGATAAATACATCACCCCTGGGGAATCAACAGACCCTGACTTACAGAAACAGAGGGCTGGTCGAGTTACTCAGGAACCCCAGCATGCTCAGCTGCTGCACTTCAATCAGCATTTATTCACAGAATCAATGTTCAATGGTCTATGAAATCTAATACTGATACCTACAGTATCTATGGGAAAACGTCAACTTCTTTGATTCTTTCACCCATTGTTATATTCTGTTAAAAATACCTACCCATTGCTCTGACTTTATAATGTCCTTCCTGTTTGATCAGATCAGCACAATCCCAATTTAGATGCTAATTACTCCTGCTCCTTTATAAGAATTATGGAACTGAACACTATTTCTATTCCTCAAAGTATAGTTGGTGCCCTGTATTATATGTTGGGTTTAATGATTTCAATATTGTAAACTGAAGTAAATGTTCCCTCATACAGTGCTCTACTGCTCTATAACCCCCGCCCCTGCCCACCTCCACCTCCTTACAACCCAGGCTGTCCAACTCACCAACCAGCTCTCCCCTATCATCCCATAATTACCAACTGGGGAGGCTGAAGGCAGGAACACATGCATCCTCCATTCATCCAGCCAACTGCCAAACCTTTTCAAACTGCTGCACCTGCTGCATCACAGGGCAGTGTAACACACTCTGCGGAAAGTGCTATCAGCCTTCTTCCCCGTATTTAAGTTCACAGACTACAGTATCCCTCACACCCAGAGAGCATGGCTGATTCTGCTCTCTTGGCCAAGGATGGCTGTGGCATCGTTAAGATTCTCACAATCAAAGGATGATGGGGCAAATGCTTTTCTGCCACTTGGGAGCCCATTTTATTTTTTAAACGACTGCTCATTCAACATTGTCAAATGCTTCAAAAGATTTACCATGGCTGGTTAACGAATTAGTTCAGCTTTTCCATCCAACTGAGAGAAAAAGTGACCACCGCTAGTCATGGACACCATGTTACTGTGAAAATCCCATTTGTGTTATGAGGTGTACAAAGATGTCATCTTAGACCATACGATGTAAATTTCTCGGTAAACGAATCATTATTGGAAGGCAATACATTGTGGTCACATGGCCAAAAGTATGTGGATGCCTGGCAGTCACACCCATATGTATTCCCTCCCCAAACAGTTGTCACTAGGTTTAAAGCATACAGTGGTCGAGAATGTCTTTGTAAGCTACAGCATTAAGAATTACACTTCACTGGAACTAAGAGTCCAAACCTGTTCCAGCATGACGACGTACACAAACTGAGCTCCATGAAGACATGGTGTGTGAAGGTTGGAGTGAAGAACTCGAGTGTCCTGCACAGAGCCCTGACTGAACCCCCACTGAACACCTTTGGGATGAACTGAAACACTGAGTGCACCCCAGACCTCCTCATTCAATATCAGTGTCTGATCTCACGAACGAGCACAAATCCCCACAGCTACGCCCCAAAATCTAGTGGAAAGCCTTCCCAGAAGAGTGGAGCTCAGTAAAGGGGAATAAATCAGTAATGAGATGTCCAACAAGCATATTAAAGGAGAACTGAAGGCAATTTTTTTATTATCAAAATTCTATTTATCTCATTTCATTAAATATAGGAATGCATTTCTGACAGCTATTTTGTCACTGCTATAGCAAGTTATGAGTGTTTGAAATATGCTATGTAATACATCAGTCCATATGTCAAAGCAATGGCCGTAAACAAGATTCGTTGAGACCTGTGCGAGACATTGACCAAGTCTAAAGTCCTTCCCGCACCATATGGCACATAGGGCGGCGCCGATCTCTGTTTCTGTAGCCCTTGGCCTCTCATCTATTACATAGCTAGAGTTACAGTGGAGGGCCAGTCCTCTGGTAACCGCGAGAGTTTGACTCCCCACTCACATCTGTATTGCAGCATGCCTTGCCAGATGGCAGTAGGCACAATTTTTATGATGGTCTTTGGTATGACCCGACCACGAGTAGAACTCACGATCTCCCGATCAAGAGGCAGACATGTTAACCACTAGGCCAACTTGCAGTTATGTGTGAGACATTGTAGGATGGAAGTAAAATGTATCGCGGAAATCAAAGTGACCAACATCTGCCAACGTTGTCAAAAGACGCGCGCGCCCTCTTTCGAATGCTGATCTAATCGAGCCGGAAGTTTTGTTTGTTTTGATAGCAATCAGGAAAGTTTGAAAAAAGTAGGCAGTAATCGTCATTTAAACTCGTTTTTGTGCAATATTTCGTTTGGAAAACAGTTTTCAAAATGGCAGCACTGACACCTGGCTGACACTTCACGTTTCGAAGTCTTGCACAAGTCTTGTGAAGATCGCGTGGATAAGCGACACCTGCCGTGGACCAAACGAACTAAATTCAACATGGCTAAAAACCGAATGGGCTGAGAAGTATAGTATTTAATTGCAATTAGTTGCCAATACGAGTCACAATATTTTATTCTCATCTCATTATCTCTAGCCGCTTTATCCTGTTCTACAGGGTCGCAGGCAAGCTGGAGCCTATCCCAGCTGACTACGGGCGAAAGGCGGGGTACACCCTGGACAAGTCGCCAGGTCATCACAGGGCTGACACATAGACACAGACAACCATTCACACTCACATTCACACCTACGGTCAATTTAGAGTCACCAGTTAACCTAACCTGCATTTCTTTGGACTGTGGGGGAAACCGGAGCACCCGGAGGAAACCCACGCGGACACGGGGAGAACATGCAAACTCCGCACAGAAAGGCCCTCGCTGGCCACGGGGCTCGAACCCGGACCTTCTTGCTGTGAAGCGACAGCGCTAACCACTACACCACCATGCCACCCCGAGTCACAATATAAGGCTACTACAGTGGTGCTTGAAAGTTTGTGAACCCTTTAGAATTTTCTATATTTCTGCATAAATATGACCTAAAACATCATCAGATTTTCACACAAGTCCTAAAAGTAGATAAAGAGAACCCAGTTAAACAAATGAGACAAAAATATTATACTTGGTCATTTATTTATTGAGGAAAATGATCCAATATTACATATCTGTGAGTGGCAAAAGTATGTGAACCTTTGCTTTCAGTATCTGGTGTGACCCCCTTGTGCAGCAATAACTGCAACTAAACGTTTGCGGTAACTGTTGATCAGTCCTGCACACCGGCTTGGAGGAATTTTAGCCCATTCCTCCGTACAGAACAGCTTCAACTCTGGGATGTTGGTGAGTTTCCTCACATGAACTGCTTGCTTCAGGTCCTTCCACAACCTTTCGATTGGATTAAGGTCAGGACTTTGACTTGGCCATTCCAAAACATTAACTTTATTCTTCTTTCACCATTCTTTGGTAGAACGACTTGTGTGCTTCGGGTCGTTGTCTTGCTGCATGACCCACCGTCTCTTGAGATTCAGTTCATGGACAGATGTCCTGATGTTTTCCTTTAGAATTCATTGGTATAATTCAGAATTCATTGTTCCATCAATGACGGCAAGCCGTCCTGGCCCAGATGCAGCAAAACAGGCCCAAACCATGATCCTACCACCACCATGTTTCACAGATGGGATAAGGTTCTTATGCTGGAATGCAGTGTTTTCCTTTCTCCAAACATAACGCTTCTCATTTAAACCAAAAAGTTCTATTTTGGTCTCATCCGTCCACAAAACATTTTTCCAATAGCCTTCTGGCTTGTCCACGTGATCTTTAGCAAACTGCAGACAAGCAGCAATGTTCTTTTTGGAGAACAGTGGCTTTCTCCTTGCAACCCTGCCATGCACACCATTGTTGTTCAGTGTTCTCCTGATGGTGGAGTCATGAATATTAACATTAGCCAATGTGAGAGAGGCCTTCAGTTGCTTAGAAGTTACCCTGGGGTCCTTTGTGACCTCGACGACTATTACACGCCTTGTTCTTGGAGTGATCTTTGTTGGTCGACCACTCCTGGGGAGGGTAACAATGATCTTGAATTTCCTCCATTTGTACACAATCTGTCTGACTGTGGATTGGTGGAGTCCAAACTCTTTAGAGATGGTTTTGTAACCTTTTCCAGCCTGATGAGCATCAACAACGCTTTTTCTGAGGTCCTCAGTAATCTCCTTTGTTCGTGCCATGATACACTTCCACAAACATGTGTTGTGAAGATCAGACTTTGATAGATCCCTGTTCTTTAAATAAAACAGGGTGCCCACTCACACCTGATTGTCATCCCATTGATTGAAAAGACCTGACTCGAATTTCACCTTCAAATTAACTGCTAATCCTAGAGGTTCACATACTTTTGCCACTCACAGATATGTAATATTGGCACGGTGGTGTAGTGGTTAGCGCTGTCACCTCACAGCAAGAAGGTCCTGGGTTCGAGCCCCGGGGCTGGCAAGGGCCTTTCTGTGTGGAGTTTGCATGTTCTCCCCGTGTCCGTGTGGGTTTCCTCCGGGTGCTCCGGTTTCCCCCACAGTCCAAAGACATGCAGGTTAGGTTAACTGGTGACTCTAAATTGAGCGTAGGTGTGAATGTGAGTGTGAATAGTTGTCTGTGTCTATGTGTCAGCCCTGTGATGACCTGGCGACTTGTCCAGGGTGTACCCCGCCTTTCGCCCGTAGTCAGCTAGGATAGGCTCCAGCTTGCCTGTGACCCTGTAGAAGGATAAAGCGGCTAGAGATAATGAGATGAGAATGAGATAATATTTTTGTCTCATTTGTTTAACTGGGTTCTCTTTATCTACTTTTAGGACTTGTGTGAAAATCTGATGATGTTTTAGGTCATATTTATGCAGAAATATAGAAAATTCTAAAGGGTTCACAAACTTTCAAGCACCACTGTAAAACCGAAAAGGTAAGTGAATAACACGTTAATTAAGAAATAAAGCAAGTTTAAAAATGACTTCAGTTCCCCTTTAAACAAATAAATTTAATTAATAATAATAATAATAATAATAATAATAATAATAATAATAAAAATGTACATAAATCATTAAAAACATCTTTTGATAAAAAAAAGAAAAGAAAAACACCTGAAAGATCCCACACCCTAGCAGTTCTTTAACCGTCCAGACGAAGCCCAAACTGCAGTAGAAATATGTCACTGGTGAAACAGGCATTAATGAAATCAGTAATCTGATGAAAGTTGTTCTGAACGCTTCATTTTGATAGGAGAATAAACAGATCTTGGCACCTTTACTGAAATATGTAGTGTTCTTCCCAATCTACCACACAGTTAGCGCAGATGAACATCTTTGAGGAAAAGCAGTGGGAAAAGTGCAGTGATGTTTGTGTCAGTACAGCGATCACTGTGCCTCTGAAAAACTCTGAAATGTCAGCACCTGTGACTGTCAGCACTTTTATTTTCCACAGGCTCAGTCGTCTTTTTGTACTGATAGAATTTATTAGTGCAGATCAAAGTGAATGTGTGAAAGTGAATTTTCATTTAATTGCACTAATTGAATGCTCTCCACTGTGTTTATGTCAACAATGCCTGGATAATCTCCATTCTTGTGATTCGCATTGTGTTCAGATGTACACTGGTGTAATGCTATCATGCAATTAAAGTCAATACAGATAACCAAACCCTTCACTAGCTGTCAATACAGACACACAGAGTATCTGAGCACACAGAGACACAGCAAGCTTTAAAAAAATACACATCAGGGTGACCTGTAAAAAAAAAATCTGTATGTATGCAAGAGTATGGATAAAACATGAAAAAGTCTCAACAGAATTGAAAGGCTGAGATTAAAGACCTTACTGAGGTGGGGGTTTGAAATCTCTCTCTCTCTCTCTCTCTCTCTCTCTCTCTCTCTCTCTCTCATAGAACATGAAAGGATGTGCTGTGTGATTGGAATTTATATGCTAGATGCAGAGTTAAAACCATATAATCTCTTTTCACATTTAACACAACACAGAGGCTTCCTAGGACGATAATCGCAGCATGGTGGAGGGCCTTTCCTTCTCTCTGTCCCCAGATGGAGGGTGGATTACAGAGGTCGATCTATAGAATGGCTAGAGATCAAACTGGACCAGGGTTCAATAGTTGCTGACAAGTCAGTGTGTCTCATGCAAAAATGAGCAAATGTGAAAATGTTGCTTTTTATGGAAGCTTTACACTGAAAAAGACTCAAGGTCAAAGCTCAAGGTCACTAGACTGGATTAGGGAGGGATAAATACATTTATTTGGGATTAAAAATTAGTTCATATGTTTAAAGTCTATTTTTCTGCAAAGCTGCTTTGTGATAATGTCTGTTGGTAAAAGCACGATACAAATAAACGGACATGATTTGGTGCTTTGACGAGGTTTTTGAAAAACACAAGGTAGCATGAACAAAGTGGTACAGCTGGTTTCTACTCTACATCATGATTCGGTATTTGCACTGGAATTTAGACAAAGGTTTATGCGTAATCAGATGTGCACACCTCCAAAGCTCGAACAGTGCACACTCCTTCACATGGACAGGCAATTTAAAAAAGCCAATCCTTCTACTGTCAGGTTTTTGGGAGGTGGGAGGAAAGCAGCGCACCTGGAGGAGACCCACGTGGTCGCAGGGAGAACATGTGAAACGCTGTGCAGACAGTAATCTGAGTCAGGATCGAACCAGGGCCCTGGAAGGCAACAACGCGACCCGTTGCACCACCAAGCCACCCACTTATTATATATTCTCTTTCAGGATGAAATATTTGTGGTACCTATGGTTTTTTTTTGACATCTTTTTTTGTTGTTGAAAAAATCTACTAAATACCAAACTCTCCCTCATCTGATAGTTTTCAATGATTCAGCACCCAGAATGTCATGACACCCCCCCCAGAGTCACAGAGTTCTCACTTCACTTAGGAGTCTCAGACTTTTTTCATTTTTGGACTCTGTTCATGTCCAAGTACAATGGAGAACTGTTAAGAAATCACTGGTGTCCAACATCCTCACACATCAACCAGATTTCTGAGACAGTGGTAGATTGCTTTGTGGCTTACACTAGCGATCACACCTCAGTTTTTTAAATGGATCAGTCCGTGTGCTCAAAGGTAAATGATCTTTAGTTCACATGGCATATACACGTTTTAATGAACCGCATCGACTTCCACTGCAGCTCAGTGAGAGAAGCTCAGCACGCTTCAGGACCAAAGACAGCTCCTGACCCGAAACAGAACAATCCAGAAAAGAAGCGCACACACTGTAGAAGCGTGAGCTTTTCAAAAAATCCATGCTCACTACTCTGTGACTTTCTTAAATATGGAGAAATAAGCCTCCATGAGGGTGGCACGGTGGTGTAGTGGTTAGCGCTGTCGCCTCACAGCAAGAAGGTCCGGGTTCGAGCCCCGTGGCCGGCGAGGGCCTTTCTGTGCGGAGTTTGCATGTTCTCCCCGTGTCCGCGTGGGTTTCCTCCGGGTGCTCCGGTTTCCCCCACAGTCCAAAGACATGCAGGTTAGGTTAACTGGTGACTCTAAATTGACCGTAGGTGTGAGTGTGAATGGTTGTCTGTGTCTATGTGTCAGCCCTGTGATGACCTGGTGACTTGTCCAGGGTGTACCCCGCCTTTCACCCGTAGTCAGCTGGGATAGGCTCCAGCTTGCCTGCAACCCTGTAGAACAGGATAAAGCAGCTACAGATAATGAGATGAGATGAGAAGCCTCCATGACACATCCAAGGAACAGATATAATGAAAATGTATACTTCCATGTCTCTGAAATATGAAAACGTATATATCCTGTTGGATATCGGCAACAAAGCGGGTCAGTTAGTTAGCAGGTCAACCCCCCCGTTCTCCTCCATCCGACTGCCTTTACAGATTATACTCGACCACATTATCCCTGATAATAAAGATTGAAATATCTGTAATCTCACAGTGGGGAGTGGGTAAGGGGCTGCACACAGCGGAGAGGAAATAGTGCTCACTGTTTTTTGTATTTTGGTGTCAGCCTCGTGATAATAAAGGTGCTGTTACAGATCTGTAGAGATTGACTTTTTAGTTGTATTATGTTTTATGCAGTAAAAAAAAAAATTGAGTCAAAGGCCTGTGCTTGAAATGAATTATCATAGTGTAGTATCAGATGCTTGAAACACACACACGCACACACCTATTTGGGTTCATGTTGCAGTTCACGCAGCAATATAATAAAACACCGAATTCAGGCTTATTATTATTATTTTTTAATATTAAATTTTGCAAAACATAGCAGACGTTCATGTGGATTTCTGGACCAAGGTCACAGAGCTCGTTTAATAAAGCCTGTAAAATTTCAGAATTTGAAACAAGTCTATCAAATTGTCTTTACAACAGCAATCGATAACGACATGATCAGCGAAAGTGCGTTTAGGTTTTGATGATGTCACGTGTGTATCTGTTCTAATATCAGTTTTAATCTCATGATGACCTGGACAAGAAAATTTTTATCAAGAAGAAATTAAAAAACAAACAAACACTGCGTCGTTGTTTTTAGAGTTCACGATCACTTGAACTGGAAAAAGTGGAAAACATTTCCTAAATAAAATAAATACGAATCTGGTTGCAGTCATTCCACAAGACATGAAAGACAGACAAATCGAGAGCTCCAGCAGCTTCTGGACCATCAGCCAGGTCTGACACTGCACCTTTCACATCCTAAAGTTGTGACAAAAATGATAAGATGCCAAATACTGTCCGAGCACTCACACTTTGGGGTTATGTAATCCTCCAGTGCTTTATATAATCTTCTACTGCAGCTGGAGGTTTGACGTTGATTTGATGATTATTTTCCTCGTATTCAGATCCTCGACTCTTAAAAGCAGATCCAGCCTGGTTGTGTGTGAGCATACAGTGAGGGGTTGAGCCTCATTTAGTTTCTAGGTGGGAGGGAATAAAAGGGGAAGAGAATATCCCAGACTGCACTCCTTTTGTTACAGTTGACTGTCATCCACGGACTAACGAAGCCTTGCAGCTCCCCGCCATTTTGCCTGCCATATGCACAAATGCCAAACGAGGAGAGAGGCAGGAGAAGCCAAGCCCCTTCGTTAATGATGTCTGTTTTCTTCCTTGCTTTCTCACACTCATAGTAACAATAAAAACGAGGGAAGAAAACCACATTTCTCTCCCACAATAATAATAAAAAAAAATAGGCTGAGGAAATATTTTCTCTTGCTCTTCACGTCTCCTTCACATTCGAGTTAAAGGTTGTAGTGTTTCAGTTCGTCGTATTGCTGTGTGGTGGCCATTTTACATCCTTTACTTGTGACACATTCTTTATTTCTGTTACAAAAACGTGAGGGTTTTTTTTGAGAATGGTGCTTTTAAGCCATTGTCTAATTGGGAAAATCAGACATCACAGATAAGTACATTTATATTTGTATCATTTTAATATCTGATAGTTATTGATAAAGATCAGATGTCTCGGCACATCATCATACTGTACACTTACAGAATCCTTAAATCCAAGGATGCCATTTTGTGTCACTCTTTTTTTGTAAAAACTCTCCACAGTGTTGTGAAGATTCCTCGTGTAAAGAATTACAAGCGTTATCATTGTCTTTATATTAACACTCTAACTGAATGTCAGGATGGATTGGACATTATCAAAATGAGTGATTTTTTAGGAAGAGCAGCATCGAATTCTCCAACATCAGCCAGAGATTGAGTTTGTGTTGCTTGTTTTTTTTCATTGTTCATTTGCTTTTTGAAAGAATCCCACAAGTTTTATACAGGACTGATGTTTTTGCACACACGACCCTACAGTTCCATCCAGTTTTATAGAATAAGAGTAAATCTTGTGTTCAGTGTAGATCTGAGGCACAGAGTGCGACCTCACGACCTGCCCACCGTCTGACCCCCTGCTTTCAGATGAAGTCAGGTGTGCACAAGTGGATCATCTCTTCACATTAGGTCCTGCTAATGGAGATAGTGAGATGTTTTTATTCAGTGAGCTTATTCCACACTATATACTGTGTTCGACTGTGTACCAGAACAGAGCTACACATTATTCTTCTATTTTATGAATGGACACCGGGTTTTGATATAAAACTTACACACTGGATGCAGTTTGTTATTGAATTTATTTTATAGTTGTTGTGACACAAAATGATGTTGAAGCCTTCACACATTCTTCCCTCAGTTTATGACGCTGCAATGTGCTGCAATAGTTGAGCTGAAGGTAAGAATAATAAAAATAAAGAGAACTTGTTTTCATCTCGATGTGTTGAAAATTAACGTGACGTGTATTTAAAGCCAGTGAATGAATCAGAGAGATTGAGTTTGAAAATAAACTGAATTGATATTTTAAATAAAGTGTTTTTTTTTTAAAAGGTAACACACCCCAAAATGTTTGTGTGTTTTAGAATTACACTTTCAGGTGTGTTACCTTAACATAACACTATACCGTGCGTGTGTGTAAGGTAAAGAGAAGGATATTACAGATGGTGAACCACTATGCATAATGCAGCTCTCTCAGTCTCTCATCTACATTTGCTTACATATGCGTGCGCACACACACACACACACACACACACACACACACACACACACACACACACACACACACACACACACCCTGCCCCCAAAGACTTCACCACATTACATATTTTGCTCCTCTTGCTCATGCTTGCACAGATACACATTCACAATCAGAGTAGGAATAATGAATACAGCAGCCACGCCCTGCACTAAATAATTAAACCCACTCCTTCGCACACGGTTGTGTTGATCACACTCCACTTATAAAGTTTCAAAACCAATTGAAATAACAGGCAGGGAAAAAAAAAAGAGTTTCATTTGTACTTACACTTCTACTTCTTTCCAATTGTTCATTAGAAAAGAACTTGGCACCCTGATAAACGTACCGACTTCACACCCACTGAACGACTGCAGCACCAGATTACTGAGATCTGAGCTCACGCCTGTGAAAGAATCCGATCTCCACTGTCAGGAATAACCACGTGTGTGGAGATATGAAGAATATCATGCCCCTCAATATATATATATATTATATATTAGTCTTTGCAGATGTAAACATGTGGCCATGGAAAAGGTGTTTGTTTGTGTACTGTGTGCTTTGGGCACCAAAACTACCCAGAACAGGTTTATAGTCTTTCTCCATGTTGTGTATCACCAGGTACAACTCCCTTCCTTCCTTCCTTCCTTCCTTCCTTCCTTCCTTCCTTCCTTCCTTCCTTCCTTCCTTCAGTATTTTGGAGTCATGAGAAATATTAGTATTTCCAGAATTTGGCTATGTTTGGACTTCAATGCCTTGGATTTCTTCTGGCATGGAAATAATTTCTGGCCTTTTATAAAGGAGATGAATGTTGGGCTTGGAGATAAACTCCTTTTCTATTCAGGAAATAAACAACTGCTCCACTTCTGGTCTGAATTATTCATTTCATAGATAGATAGATAGATAGATAGATAGATAGATAGATAGATAGATAGATAGATAGATAATTGCATTATTATTATTATTATTATTATTATTATTATTATTATTATTATTATTAATTTGGAGAAGAGTTCCTCATGCGCATGGAGCTCAGCTGGACTGAGAGGTGGCCAGTGCGCTCCGCTTCACATCGCCAAAGCGCGCGCCCGCGCACACACACACACACACACACACACACACTGTGCGTTGCAGTGGAAAGCAGAACAGAAAGCGCAAGTTTCAGGCCACTGCGCTGATTTTAAACGGAGGCGAGTTCATCCGCAGTCTCTCTCTCTCTCTCTGTCTCTCACACACACCGACCTGCAGGACACCTCCGTGAAGATTTGAGACGCCAGGCCCAGAGGCAGACAGTCTGAACGCTTCCCCGCTTATTTTCATTACATTTCTTGGACATTTAATAAATTCATTCTGCCAGAAACAAAAGCCGGTGTTCACGATGACGAGGAAAAGAAACTGTAGAAACTAGTGAGTGTGAAAGCTTCCGTGCATGAAGGAGGTAAACAGCAGAGAGAAGACAGGAAGGGAAACTGGACTATAATAATAATACTAATAATAATAATAGTAAAGATTATTATCCTTTCGGCTGCAAATCTTTTTTTTTTTTTTTAATTCTCACTTTGCACCAAGTGCTTTTTGGTGAAAGATAAAAAATGGCGTTTTCAGAGAAATAAATGGAGTCCTTATTGGCCAATGACCTGATTTAGTTTTGGAGTGGGGGATGCTGGAGAGCTCGGGACTAATTGCTCAGCTGGGAAGAGCAAGGGATTTTGGGGGGGGGGGGGGGGGTTTAGCAGTGTAGCATATTTCCACAAGGGGTCGAGCTGACGGATGGCAGGGGGGACAGGTGAACACTGATGGATGGAGGAGACTCAGTTTATTCCTGATGTTCAGTTTTAAAACAAACAATCAGGACATCAGGGCCGGGTGATTTCAAATGTAAATGTGTATTATTATTATTATTATTATTATTATTATTATGAAAGGGGTAGTGTGTTGGACTTTGGCATCTTCGGTCAGATTTGAATTTCGTCGAACGCTCAGAAAATCTTGATGGGATTGGATCAGAAGATGGGCTGCGACCTGGAGCCGGAGCTGATCCTGGAAATAACCGGTGAAGTCAGGCGCGCGCGCACCGTCTCCGTGAAGCAGGTCCGAGTTCATTTCTAATGGAATTCTCGGCGACTTTAAAACATTATAAAGCATCCTGTCACACGGTGATGTGTTCGATGGTGTGTGTGTGTGTTAAATGAAGTTTATAAAATTAATCTGATGTGAAAATAAATCATGGAGTTTGAACTGAGTAAATGCTGATCTGCAGTGAGATTGCTGACAGACTGGAGGCCTGTCGCATTGAGATCAACACCACAGCTTGGCAACAAGGAGGCTTCGTGCTAAAATTATCCTAATACGCGGAATATCCTGCACTGCACACAGCCTGGGCTTCACTATTACACAGGAAATTATACACTATTATTATTATTATTATTATTATTATATTTTCCCATCAGATTAAAATGGAATGAAACAATGGAAATTTCCATATGCAGGGCTGCAGCACCTCGAGGTGAAGCTGATCAGCTCCGCTCGGGGTTCGGTGTCGGTGTCGGTGTGACTGAGTCGGTGTCGGACCGGACTGAGCTGCTCTCCGCCCTCACTGTGGGCTTCAGGTGTGCAGGTTCTCATCTCCAACTACAAGAGCTGATGATGTTTAGAAAACATGTTATTTGGGGGGGGGGGGGGGGATATAATAATAATAATAATAATAATAATAATAATAATAATAGCTATAAAGGTTTCCAGAAAACCACGCAGTTTTAAATATCAGATTAAAAAAGCATCAAGCTTCTGATTTAGTGAAACTCCCTGAAGGTGAGAAAAAAAGGAGGCGCGGCCCAGTCTAAAAAAATACGCAGTCCTAATGCATATGCATGTATGATAATTAATGTGAGTTTTCTCCTCTCTCCTGCCGAGCACAACCCCTCTTCATGGAATTACTGACATTTTTTTTTTTATTTCATTTAATTTTATTTTCAGATGAATACAATTTATCAGGACATAAAGCGAAAATAAATCAGAAAAAAACACTAGATCATAAAGAAATGTTTGTTTTCGTCCTCTGCATCCAAGTCCCATTTCACCACTTTACGCCCAAATGCACCCCCTCCTTCCTCCCCTTCACCCAGAGAGAGAGAGAGAGAGAGAGAGAGAGAGAATATTTCAGCAGCATTTCAACTTATAAAAACGGTTCAACACAATTTAATATAAAATATAATAAGTGTAACTTGGGCACAGAACAGACTCCCAATTCCAGATGTAAAAACTGCTGTTTGGCAAGGGGGAGGAAAAAAAATCCCAACACCTGACAACATCTATAAATAAAGTATCGTCATCAACAAACTGGAACTGAGATGAATAGATTGAAAACAAACAAAGCAAAACAAATAAAAACCAGATCCTAATATGATTTTTTTTTTTGGACAGATTGGAAAAGATAAGGAGGGGGGGATGGGCGCTGTCAAAACCCCAAAATATTAAGAAATGTTAAAAAATGACACCCAGTCTTCCTAAAAAAAAAAAAACCAAACAAAAAAACAGAGTAATCTTCAAGTAGTGTGGTCCTTCTGAATGCTGTCGGTGGATTAATTCACCTTGTTCTCGTGTGAAAGTCACCATCAGCAGCTCTATCACATAAAGAATCTGTTGGCAGAGAAAATGGAGGACCACTAATTGCACCAGCACTAATTGGAAATGAGGCTGCATATGCTGTTGTTTTCACGCAGGAAAAAAAATAATAAAAATATGCACAGAGCATCATGCTCTCACTCCGAGACATACACTTTCAAAACACACTTACACAACACACATCAGGCAGGAAAAGTCTTTAGATCAACATTTACACCAGAACACAAGCAGCTTTAGAAATCGAATGCGACAAACAGAACATTTCTGCCTCCTGTTCCAGATCAACTCGAGTCACAGATACACTTCACCAAAACTCCACATTCCCCTCAAAACACTGTCCAGAAGGACAGATGTCAGCTCTGACACCACACAAGCTCCTCACAGAAACACAAATCGCACGTTTCCTGGCTGCATGTCGCGCACATCCACGACTCCATGTCCATGTTCTTATCTCGCACCCAAATCGCGCCATTATGAGAAAAGCACTGGATCATGCAAAGCATCCTGAGCCTCACACACACACACTTTATCTCCAACAATCCCATTCCCAATCCCACCTCAACACTTCATCACCGAATTCACATTTTCACAAACTTTTAGAAGTGTTGGAGCAAATTAAAACTTCTGAACTTTCTGAAAGAAGAGAAATGTTTATAAAAGCACATGACCCTTTAAACACTCAGTTCAGGATGCAACTGAGAACTGTGGCGTTTGACAGCTGACAGGTTTCTTTTGGGATGGAGTGATTATACTGAGCCTGATGGATGCAGGGATGAACTGAAGCTTTCAGCTGCTCACTCACCTTCTTTAAAAGAATACAGCAGGAGTAATGTTATCAGCCACATGCCATAAAGAGCAGGTATATTTCTCAGGAATTGGGTGCAATCCCGACGTGTGCACGGTGCAGTGCTCGGCCAGGCGAGGCTCCGTGCAGGAGTGGTGGTGGTGATGCTCCCCGGCGATCTCTCCAGCCCGAGACTCAGACTCCAGAGCGCCGAAAAGCAGGGGCGGGATTGGACACGCCTCCTCCGTGGCAACGTCATCGATCCGCTGGAGTGGTGGAGAGATGGAGAGGTGCGCCAAGGCGCAGCGCGGGGAGCGGAAGAGACTGAAAGAGCGCGACGCAAGGAGACGGACAGCGCGTGCAGTGCCGACCGAAAAGCTACCGGGACTTGTTCCGGGTGTTCTGGGGACCGACTCAGGTGTTCAGGCTCCTGTCTGTGTGGGTCACCCGGGGAGAACAAAAGTGAGCGGGAGATGAGGGTCATTTGGACCGACAACTTTACGCGCAGTGGATCTGCTGAGCGGCACACGCATGTTACTGCGTTTAAATCCCATTTGAAGAACAATACTAAGCATGCTTTACTGTAATGACTGTCATCACTGCGTGGACCACTTTGTAGCTACTATGTGTGTGTGTGTGTGTGTGTGCGCCTATTCCTCACCATCACCTGGCAACACCGGTTCCAGGCTTCCTTCTCTTTCCTTACACACACACACCTGTTTAGGATATAAACCAATTTTAAATCCAGCAGACAATTAAAGTGATGACGTTATTTCAGTGTTATAAGGGAGGAAACTGTGTATGATGTCTTTCAAAACTATCTTTGGGTTTGATTCCAAACATACAGGCATGGTGGTGTCGTGGTTAGCACTGTCGCCTCACAGCAAGAAGGTTCTGGGTTCGAGCCCAGCGGCCAACGAGGGCCTTTCTGTGTGGGTTTCGTCCGGGTGCTCCAAAGACATGCAGGTGTGAGAGTGTTGTTTGAATGGTTGGTTGTGTCTATGTGTCAGCCCTGCGATGACCTGGTGACTTGTCCAGGGTGTACCCCGCCTCTCACCCATAGTCACCTGGGATAGACCCCAGCTTGCCCGCGACCCTGCACAGGATAAGCAGTTATGGATAATGGATGGATGGACATAAAGATGCCATTTGCACCAAAACAATGATACCGAGGCGGCACGGTGGTGTAGTGGTTAGCGCTGTCGCCTCACAGCAAGAAGGTCCTGGATTCGCGCCCCGGGGCCGGTGAGGGCCTTTCTGTGTGGAGTTTGCATGTTCTCCCCGTGTCCGTGTGGGTTTCCTCCGGGTGCTCCGGTTTCCCCCACAGTCCAAAGACATGCAGGTTAGGTTAACTGGTGACTCTAAATTGACCGTAGGTGTGAATGTGAGTGTGAATGGTTGTCTGTGTCTATGTGTCAGCCCTGTGATGACCTGGCGACTTGTCCAGGGTGTACCCCGCCTTTCGCCCGTAGTCAGCTGGGATAGGCTCCAGCTTGCCTGCGACCCTGTAGAAGGATAAAGCGGCTAGAGATAATGAGATGAGACAATGATACCGAACTACTCCCTGATGTTTTATGTTCACACCATTCGAGTAAACATACAAAACCACATCAGCTCATAAACTACAAACTGAAGTAATCACCCATTGATTTAAAATAATAGTGAAGCAGAATGGAACAATATTCTTACTCTTAAAAACTCTTGAGCCTGCACAATATCATATTATAATATTCATTTTTATACAACCAAACAGCCAACAGTAGGTCATTAGCATTTTGTTATTAATCTGTAACCCCTGGGATAATTGCAGGACCTTGATTACAGACTGCACAGAGACACTTCATGGAAATGTGAAGTCACACAGCACCTTGTTGAAAATAATGTCCTCATTCTGGATCCACAGACGTCACCTCGGTGTGACTGTCGATGGTGTATAAAAAGAAAAGTGACAAAATTTCAGAACTAATCTTAACTAGCATTAACAGGAAAAAAGAGAGTTGTTAGATGATGAGAATTAGATTGGATTGTTCTCTTTCCAGATCTCACACATCTCAGGATACCTATTGAGACACCACTGAGTCCTGTAAGCTCTTTAACTAATAAAGTTCAGCATGTGTAATAGTTTTTGACACGTGGTTGTTCTTTCGTAGTCAGCAGCTTCCTTTCTTTTCTATTGTGTCATGCTGAGACACTTTAATACTGATCAGATCAACAAATGATCTGTTCTTTAACTGCGTTTCACAGCTATTGCAACTCCATAGAACAGGTTCTTGTCATGAAATGTGTTGGAGGTAGCGTCAGTTTGGGGGATTTTTTTTAATGATTTTGGGCTTCATAAGTAAGCTCAATTTGACTAGAATAATTGTGAAAGTATGGACAGGTTAAAGATAACAATAAAAGTTGGGATGTGAAATTGGCTAGCAGCATCTTTTTGAGATTAAAATATCTCTTGGTGGGTAGAAACACCAGAGAAGCACGGATAGGAGCGTTGGCTGAACACAGAGCACGGAGTAGCTGAGCTGCCTCACTCCTACTACAGCCAGCTCCCGTCTCCGCTCAGTTATGTAACAGAAGTAAATATAGAAGGAAAAAAAACTCTACCCTTATCCTCCTGCACATTCACACAAAATAACACAGATTTATCAAAATAAATATTCTCTGCTGACCAACGTGCACATGAGATGAGATGGGAAAGAATTATCAAGAAAATTCTCCATTATTCTGTGTTATCTTTTAGATGGTTACTTTTTCCCAGAATGGAAACTATACACTCTAATTAAAAAGAAATGTACCCTAAATAAGGAATAACACACAACTGGTGTGCTGTTATTGGAAAATAATCAATGACTAGGTCTGTTTTTGTCATTAATATCCTAATGGCACATCCTAAAAATCACTTCTAAAAATATACTTAGAAATAAACTTTGTGAAAGTGTACCTGAATGCATTACTATTAGGGGTTGAAAGAAAAACAATTAAATGAGTGAAAGAAAATCTTAAGGTTGAAGTAAAAGTTTGGAAATACTTTGTATTCAGCAAAAGCTCAGTAGGGAGTCTTGCACCTGAGAAGGTACCTAAGAATCCACAACTAAAAATGCAACAGGCCTCTGTAGCATTCATACTTTCTTTCCAAGCGGGCTACTCCATAGTTCAAGCCAGTTGAAGACAATAAGCAAAGCAATTGATTGCTTTATATGTAAGGTGTACCTCATAGCATTACAGAAATAAAGATCATGAGGGGAATAAGTTAAATTATCTCCCCTTTGAAACATTGGACTGGGATTATTTTCCTTCATGCACATCTTCAGGTGGTATACTGCAACTGTATAAAGTTGCATCAAAATCCATCAAACCGTTTAGGAGGAGTTGCGTTTACAAGACACATGGACAGACAGACAGATGGACAGATGGACGGACAGGGTGATTCCTATATACCCCCCAAAACTTTGTTTGCGTGGGGTATAATAACTAGGAAACATCATCTCATCTCATCATCTCTAGCCACTTTATCCTGTTCTACAGGGTCGCAGGCAAGCTGGAGCCTATCCCAGCTGATTACGGGCGAAAGGCGGGGTACACCCTGGACAAGTCGCCAGGTCATCACAGGGCTGACACATAGACACAGACAACCATTCACACTCACATTCACACCTACGGTCAATTTAGAGTCACCAATTAACCTAATCTGCATGTCTTTGGACTGTGGGGGAAACCGGAGCACCCGGAGGAAACCCACACGGACACGGGGAGAACATGCAAACTCCGCACAGAAAGGCCCTCGCCGGCCATGGGGCTCGAACCCGGACCTTCTTGCTGTGAGGCGACAGCGCTAACCACTACACCACCGTGCCGCCCTAGGAAACATCAGTACATGTTAAATTGAACTGAATCTTCTTGAGCAGCACAGTGGTGCAGGGGACAGCATTGCCATTTCTCAGCACCAGGGTCCTGAGTTGAGTCCTGAACTCACGTAACTGTTTATGCAGAGTTTTTGTTCTCCTAATGTTTGCTGGGTTCTTCTGTTTCCTCCCACTGTCCCAAAACATGCAAGAAGGGGGACTGGCTATGATAAATTGCCCAAGGTGTGAATGAGTGGATCCTCTATGACCCTGACCAGGATGAAGCAGTTACTAAAAGTGAGTGAGTGAATTTTACTGGAACATCATTAGTGAAGAAGAATCCTTTATTTTTGTCACATGTACACTCAAGCACAGCAAAATTCCTCCTCTGCATTAAACCCATCTGAAGCCATGAACACAGAAGTGAGCAATGAACGCGCACGTGCGCGCACACACACACACACACCAATGGGTAGCTATGCTACAGCACCTGGCGAGCAGTTGAGGGTTAGGTGCCTTACTCAAGGGCACTTCATCCATGATATATAGGGAGGAGAAAATGCTCTTCATTCACTCAACTCCCCTCACATTTTTCCTGCCAGTCCAGAGAATCAAACCAGCAACCCTTTGGGCTCAAGGCTGCTTCTCTAACCTTCAGACCATGGCTGCCCCTGAACAGTGAACTGATTTTTTTTTTTTAAGAAGAAACCTTTATTTGTCACATGCACACTTCAAGCACAGTGAGATTCATCCTCTGCATTTAACCCATCTGAAGCAGTGAACACACACACACACACACACACACACACACACACACACACACACACACACACACACACACACACACAGAGCAGTGGGCAGCCATACTACCATGCCCAGGGAGCAGTCAGGGGTTAGGTACCTTGCTCAAGGGCACTTCAGCCCAAGGCCACCCCATGTTAACTTAACTGCATGTCTTTGAACTGTGGGGGAAAACAGAGCACCCAGAGGAAATCCACACTGACACAGGGAGAACACGCAAACTCCACACAGAAAGGCCCTCGCCGGCCACTGGGCTCAAACCCAGAACCTTCTTGCTGTGAGGCAACAGTGCTAACCACTACACCACCGTGCCACCTTGAACTGTTGAGCAGCTCATCAATGTGAGGCATCAGATCTGAATCAAATTTAGACACTGTGTTGACTTTTCTAAAGTCTACACAAAAACAGACCGACCTGTTGGGTTTGGGCACCAAGACCACTAAGCTGTGCCACTCACTGTGGGACTCCTTGATTATCCCCATGCTGAGCAGAGCCTTGAGTTCATCCTGAACCACATTTTTCTTGTGTTCAGGTAAACAGTATGGGGAATTACATACCACCACTCCTGGAGGAGTCCCAATGTAATGCTCTATGAGATTAGTGTGACCAGGAAGAGGTGAGAACCCTGTGGAGGTTTGCGGAACCTGTTGTACTACAAATAATAGTGGTTTGAGCCATTTTCCCCCCATTTCTGAGTGTCATCATGAACAAACTTACAAATAATGTTTTGAAGCATTTGATTAAACTGTTTGACTAGCCCATCCATTGGTGGATGTAAACACTGGTATGAATTGATTTAATCCTTAATAATTTGTACATGTTTTGAAGTGTGTGTGACATTAAGGTAGTGCCCTGGTCAGTCAGGGTCTCCTTCAGGATCCCGATGCAGGAGATAAAGTGGAAGAGTGCCTCTGCCATGTGCAGGCAGAGAGATTGCACAGTGGCACTGCTTCTGGGTATCATATTGCATAGTCCATCAGAATCACTCTCATCTGCCAGCAGCAACCTTTCACAGGCATCTTGGAGCTGTTGAGCGAAGGTAAATGGGCATTGGCAAGTTCACTGAAACATCAGCAGGTGGAAGCACTGATGGCGCTGTTCAGGGGTGTGGCCGACCCATTGCAAAGTAGCCGAGATTAGGTCCTGGTACTCCAGCAAATTTGAGACTGGGAGCTATTGGGCCTTGAGCTGGGCATGGACATAGTGACATGCCTATGCCTGTGCTGGCTGAGGGGGCTGCGGATGGAGTACTCACTGGCTGGACCAGGCTCCAGAGCACCTGCCGATCCTACACCTGAGCCTGGAGAAGAGTCTGGAATTACTGCTCCTGCTCCAGGCACAGCATGACAAGGGCTTGGTGTTTGCTTTGGTGGATGTTGGCAATGGATTGGATGATTTTGGCAAGGGGCAAGGACTCCATGAAGGTGTTTCTTCCTCAAAGTTCCTGGGTTTTGTCACTAATATATCGCTCAAATAGTTCGTGAGAAATGAGGAGATGAGTGGCAGGCTTGCCAACAACTCAAAGGTGCATTTTTTCCACTTATTTTCACTTTTCAGTGATTTTAGTTATTGTCGTGTATGCACACACACACGGCTTTGGGTTGTTCAGCTCTTACTGCTGACTTTGCAAACACATGGACACACATCTAAGTAGATTCCCAGTAATCAGACACAGGTGAGAATCATCACATGTCTGACCTGCCTCCTCCCCACCCATAGCAGACACTTGACCACACCCCTGCTGTTAAAACCTCCAAAAGTGAAAAGGGAGAAGATTGCATTTAAAGACTCCAGTCTGATTCCAATGAATGAAACCAGTGCACTGATGATCTAAAAGTAACTGTGATTTGACTTAATTGAACTTGTAATAAATCTCATCTCATTATCTCTAGCCGCTTTATCCTGTTCTACAGGGTCACAGGCAAGCTGGAGCCTATCCCAGCTGACTACGGGCTAAAGGCGGGGCACACCCTGGACAAGTCACCAGGTCATCACAGGGCTGACACATAGACACAGACAACCATTCACACTCACGGTCAATTTAGAGTCACCAGTTAACCTAACCTGCATGTCTTTGGACTGTGGGGGAAACCGGAGCACCCGGAGGAAACCCACGCGGACACGGGGAGAACATGCAAACTCTGCACAGAAAGGCCCTCGCCGGCCACGGGGCTCGAACCCGGACCTTCTTGCTGTGAGGCGACAGCGCTAACCACTACACCACCATGCCGCCCCTTGTAATAAATTAAATATAGAAATTAGAAACAAGACCATGAAATCTATGTTGAGTTTTATTGCAGCCTTTATTTCTAGAATAGTTGACAGAAGTGTTTCAGAAGTCCTGATCAAACATCTCATCTCATCTCATTATCTCTAGCCGCTTTATCCTTCTACAGGGTCGCAGGCAAGCTGGAGCCTATCCCAGCTGACTACGGGTGAAAGGCGGGGTACACCCTGGACAAGTCGCCAGGTCATCACAGGGCTGACACATAGACACAGACAACCATTCACACTCACATTCACACCTACGGTCAATTTAGAGTCACCAATTAACCTAATCTGCATGTCTTTGGACTGTGGGGGAAACCGGAGCACCCGGAGGAAACCCACGCGGACACGGGGAGAACATGCAAACTCCGCACAGAAAGACCCTCGCTGGCCATGGGGCTCGAACCCGGACCTTCTTGCTGTGAGGCGACAGCGCTAACCACTACACCACCGTGCCGCCCTAGGAAACATCAGTACATGTTAAATTGAACTGAATCTTCTTGAGCAGCACAGTGGTGCAGGGGACAGCATTGCCATTTCTCAGCACCACCACCGTGCCGCCCCCTGATCAAACATAATATCTCTTATTTCATATAAAATATTCATAGGCAAAAATGTATAGGTTATTAGAAATCATTATATTTACACTTGACTGGTGTTCACTGTAAATGGGGAAACAATCGCTGGTGAATTCAGTCAGCTCTGTTCTACTGACTAAATTTCATGTCTTTTGATGAAGTCATTGAAACATTTTAAAAACTTTGTCCACTTTCACTGGGACAGGGTGTCCAAGCGCTCTTCTTTGATTCAACAGTTTGATGCTGTCAGTGTCTTACATTGATAATTTCATATCTGTTTTAGTTTGTATCTGATGATAAACTATGTCCATCCAACAAAGTAATCAAAGTATGGCATTTTCTGTGTGAGAAAAGCACACTTACTGTAGCTAGTGAGGTTTTAGACATCTTTAGGCAGATTGATGACATTTCTTACTGCACTTGTCAGATCTGAAGCTTGCGGGACAAAGAAAGACCTTCTGTCATTATATGGAAGCATGTTAGACTTATGCATAAAACATTTGTTTATTCATCTTCT
Organism: Neoarius graeffei; assembly: GCF_027579695.1. Classification (NCBI taxonomy): domain Eukaryota; kingdom Metazoa; phylum Chordata; class Actinopteri; order Siluriformes; family Ariidae; genus Neoarius; species Neoarius graeffei. The sequence continues at coordinate 56,705,212 of NC_083584.1, forward strand.
GTAAAGGTTTTGATCTGGTTAGGGTTGGTTGGTGTTGTTTAAAGTCCTAAGTTGTTGATATTTTCGGAAATAGAGCCAGGAAGTTAATTTGAAAATATTGTGTGGAGGTACAAACAAATATAATAATTCCAGGAGCAGGCAGGGTGGGTCATGTTTTCCACAGTTGTGAATGGGATTGGTCAATAATGTCTGCTGTCCTGTACACATTTCTACTCCCCAGTGTACCCTGAAGGATTGTTTTGATCAACAAACAATTGAACAGAAATTCACACCTCATGATAATGTTTTGGTTTCACTGCTTGTACCTTGTTCCACCTTGCAAAGTAAGTTTTCTGGTCCTTATGAAACTTGTAAGAAGTTGATTGATGTGGTATTTGTTGAGGGGTGGCATGGTGGTGCAGTGCTTAGCACTGTTGCTTCACAGCAAGAAGGTTCTGGGTTCAAGCCCAGCAGCCAACAGGGGCCTTTCTGTGTGGAGTTTGCATGTTCTCCCCGTGTCTGCGTGGGTTTCCTCCGGGTGCTCCATTTTCCCCCACAGTCCAAAGACATGCAGGTTAGGCTAATTGGTGGCTCTAAATTGACCATAGGTGTGAACGTGAATGGTTGGTTGTCTCTGTCTGTCAGCCCTGCAATGATCTGGTGACTTGTCCAGGGTGTACCCCAGCTCTCACCCATAGTCAGCTGGGATAGGCTCCAGCTTGCCCACGACCCTGCACAGGATAAGTGGTTATGGATAATGGATGGATGGACAGACATTTGTTGTGTCTACCCTTCAAGATTACCCACAGCATTATCACATAAACATGCTGAAGCCCTTTGTAACCCATAAATAAAGGTAGAGCCATGAGGCAGACACACCTGATCCTCCTGTGAAACCTGCTTGGCTGATGACTGCCGCTGAAGCAGAAACTGTACTGCCGTGGATTGATGACTGTATTGATAGTATAGGCAGTGGCTGTAACAGAGCTTTCATCTGATACTTCTGCCTTTGCTTTTTCAGAGTCTTTTATGAAGTATTCTGTTTAGGAATTTTGAGAGGCAAAACAATCCTCCTGCATTTCAGGAGCGAGTGAGTTATGCGCTCTAGCCTGGGCCATATTCTGCTGCATATCTGGATCATGTGGTTGTATGTACTCTCTGTTATTGGCATGAATTCATTCAGGTCCTAAAGAAAGTACGTGATCATTTGTCCCAAAGCTATTTTACCCAGAGTCTTTCTAAATGCGAGTTTGGTAAATCCACTCTTCTAAAGAAGGTAGATCAGGGAAAGTCCTGGGTATCTTGTTCCATGCATCGGAGGCAAGTTGTGCTAAATTTTCTGGATAACTGGGTATTACTGGGCCTTTTGTAAGAATTTTCCAGTGGCAGACTAATGGCTAAAAGAACATCCTTTGACTGTGTAAAGGTTCTGATGTGTCGTGCCCTTTGTGTGTATAGAACTTTTAATAATATCGAGCATCACAAATGGACAGATGGAGATTTTGATAGTGAATGAGCAAACCAGAGAGCAGCAAGGAAAACCTCCCTGATATGAGGACTAAATCTTGAGAGGAATCAGAATCAAAAGGAAACCAATCCTCTTCTGAGTGACACCGGATCATAGGATTATAAATCATGACAGTTTACAGGTAGAGAAGAGCAATAGGAAACAGAACTAAGTGTGTTGAAATGATGCTCTGTGTGACAATATTGCAAGAGGAGGGAAGTCTTTATGATCACAGCAGCAGGTAAGATTATCTACTCAAGCAAGAGTTAAAATTGGGCGAAAACTAGGATGCATCATTAAACCTGTTTACCAGAACACTCTCTGCCCAGGAACTCCCATATATACATTTTGCTAACCTGGTAACATGTCCATGTGTTTTAACGGAGAGACTGGAGTCAGGATACAACTGAAAGGTCATCAAGAGTTGGCACATGATCACAAAGCTTATTTCTTATTCTTTATGGCCTCATTTGAAGAACTTCTATCTTGTCAGAATTACTCAGCCTTTACACATTCCTAATATTTATTAAGCTTATATCCATCATCTGGATTTTCTGAAACCGACAGCTGTGTGTCAGCATATCAGTGAAAATGAATGGTATGGTTATAAATAACTGGACCCACAAACAGCATAACAAACTAACTATTACTTTTGTTTGCATGACACCGTCATAATGTTCAGATAGATACGACCTGAGCCAGGAAAGCACAGTTCTCTTAACTCTAACAAAAACAGTCTCTCTAGAAGGTTGGTGTCATGGGCAGCACAGTAGTGTAATGGTTAGACTGTCACCTCACAGCATGAAGGTTCTGGGTTCGAGCCCAGTGGCCGATGGGGACTTTTCTGTGTGGAGTTTGCATGTTCTCCCCATGTCTGCATGGGTTTCCTATAGACCCCTTCGCAGTAAACGTCATTCATACGTAAGCGGAAATTGCGCGCGCAGCCTGGACCCAAAAAAGACTCAGAAATGCCTAGTTGTTGTGTTGTCGGGTGTCAGAATCGTAGCAGTGATGGGGTTAAAATGTTCAGAATTCCAGCAGGATCTCACCCATTCCAAAAAAATCGCCGATGTCTATGGCTACAAGCCATCAAACGTGTAGACTGGGATGAAAGCACCATCAAAAATGCGTGGGTTTGCAGCGCCCACTTCATCACAGGTAAGATCAGGCTATTTATTAAATCTTTCTTTTTTATTCTTTCTAGTCTTCAGTTATTGATGTAGCAAAATACTTTGGTAACGTTTGTCTGATTAGCTGGGTCATAGTTACACAATGTAATGAATATTGTTAGCATGTTAACTTAGCTTTGCATGCAGTTTTGTTTGTAGGAGAGGTCTCGCTTGACTCAAGCAGTCCAGATTTTGTGCCATCATTATTTGTGTATGCCGAAAATCGCAATTTTAAAGCAAGGATGGAAAGGTAAAATTGTGTGCCCTCACTCTAAATGCCAACTTACGTTGACTGCTCTAACCTAGCTCCCGCCCCGTTCAGTTTCATTTCTGCTCTCTGCCTCTCGCTTTTTACGCAGCTCTGATTTCTCTTAGCTGCACTCTTTACACTATCATTCCTTTCATGCCATTACCTCCTGCAAATTGCTGTTTAGTGTTGGTATTTGCTGTTGTAGCTAAAGCCACATTGCCATCACATCACTGGCATAATTTGATTAAAACAAAATGAATATGAATGTCCCATTGTTAATCAAGTTGTACATGCCCGCACATAACATAATCATATGCGTCTAAAGACTTGTAGGCACGAAGTTTTTCGTGGGTGTACACTGAAGTCTTGTCAGTAAGGTACGAGTATATATCTGGCCATTGTATACCAGGGAACTTACTAACATCGTCCGTCCACTCTTTAATTAAATGCGGATCCGGTAGGCGATGTCCACTTGTTAGAGTTAACTTATTTATGTAGCGTTCTCGATCTTGTAACGACAATTGTTTGGCATAATCTGACGGCTCATAATGCCGGTCTATGGGCAGCGCCATTGTTTCTGGGTCCAGGCTGCGCGCGCATCCTGGCAACGGTCGGTTTGTTTACAAACATGCGAAGGGGTCTATAGGTGCTCCGGTTTCCCCCACAGTACAAAGACATGCGGTTAGGTTATCACAGGGCAGCCATGGCCTGAGGTTGGGCTGAAGTGCCCTTCAGCAAAGTGCCTAACCCCCAACTGTTCTCCAGGTGCTGTAGCATAGCTGCCTGCTGCTCTGGGTGTGTGTGCTCATTGCTCACTTGTGTGTGTGCATGTGGGTGCTCACTGCTTCAGATGGGTTAAATGCAGAGGTTAATTTTCCCTGTGTGCACTGTGTCTGTGTGACAAATAAAGGCTCCTTAGCTTGGCTTCTTCTTAATCTATAAGATCAAAAGCTGCACTGAGTAATGCAGCCCTAATTGGGCTGATTTGTCTTGATTTATTTTTTTAATGGGGCAATGTGATCTGCTGTGAAGCAGAACATTGACTAAGTATTCAGTCACTTGATTGAGTTCTGTGGGGTCAGAGGGCAGTGGTCAATCAATCTAGGAGATGTTCAGGAAATTTAGGTGAAGCTGATGTGATTTTATGTTTGATGCAGTCGAGAAGTGAAATGTGTTTATCATGACTGAGGTAGTGAGACTATTCTTCTATATTTATGCTGAAAGTCAGTATTAAATCAAGGACGTGTCTGCTGTAATGAGTGGGACCCATTATATTCTGATTGACCCCAACTGAGATACAAATTGGTTCCCTAACCCCATATCCAAAACCAGGTGAAACATGAACAAGAAAATGACACTTACCCTCACTGCAGTGGTGACAACAAGTACTAGTTATCAGGGGTACTTAAGCTGTCAACTGCATCACGAATGTAGGTCGCGTTGAGGTGAAGTTCAGGATCAACACGTTTTAGTTTTTGTGTAAGGACGCCATCAGTGATGAATTGATGACTTATTGAGGGACTGATGTGAAAGTTCAATCTTGGTGGGTTATTTTGAATATTCTACACTCTGACCATGTACAAAGAGATTCAGTCTCAAACCCACCATTTACTGACCTTTTAAAGAAACACCGACACTTCAATTTACCACACGGGTTTCTGTAGAGTTTAATTTTACAGCTATGATTATGTCAGTGACATTAAAAAATACAACTCAACATACAGAAAGATATGATTTCAAGTTCATGTCTAGGCTCGGATAAAAACAAGTACACAGGCAAGAGACAAGCAAGACGTTTATACCACAAACCCACATTCACTAACTCACTCCATTTTCCTAAACAAATTCAGCACAACATCAAAAAAAAGACACAGCATCCTCTTGTCTTTTATACTTCACTCCCAGGAAGTGTCGTGCACATACGTATCACACAGCATCTCAGCTTGGTGATAGCTCCTCCTAGGGAGAAGGAGGACAGACAGAAACAGACGAGAACACAAAGAACACCAAAACACACACACACACAAGGGTTCTGTAAAAAAAAATATCTATATATTTTTAACGGGTATTGATTAATTTGTCACATCTGTTTTTGAACGAAAATCCTTTTATGTACACGGTAGAATGATTTTTGTTCGAGGAAATGTAATATATTATATTTAATAATTATATGTATTTATTTTACCCAGTAAACCATCAGTAACTGGGTGGGCCGACCTCAAAGGGAGAGTTAAAAAGGTCCACTCGCTGATTGAACCTACTATCAGCAGAAATTAATTCCATCCTAATAGCCATCTAATTAATTATCTGTGCTCATGCAGATTTCAGACCCTCTTCAAAATTACGAGAAAATATATATATCAGGAAAAAAGGCATGACCACAGGGGAAAATAAATAGACCACAATTAAGCAGACTGTAAGTGCAGAAAGCAACATTATGATTCAAATCATCTGCATCACTCTTCTCGCGATTTGTGCCTGGAGAAAAACATGAAGGAGAAAGAAGAGAACATGGCAAGCTGAAACGGGGCGGGCTAATGAAAACGGTAATGCTAAATAATCAGTAAACCTCCCTCAGGCCATGGCAGGATAATATTAACACTAATGCTATTAATGCTGAGACCTATTCCCCTGCTTACCCTCCAGCCCCTGCAAAGTCACCAGGCATGGTGGGTGAAGGGTTAGTGTGCCCATCTGCTCCTGGAGACCACAGGTGAAAGGGAGAAAGGGCCACAGTGCAGTCTTACACCAGGCTCACAGCAGCTGCTTGTAATGTTGATTGAGGGGCATTCTGTCTCCTAGCTTCCCCTGCAGTATGCCCGCCTATTAAAAGCGGATCCAAAATGGCGTCCGAACAACAAGGCCCAGATGGGGAGCTGTTGTGGTGGAAACATGGTGGTAGCGCCTGCCTCGGCCATTTTATACAGCACTGGGTTCACTACCACAGCAGCTCTGCTGGTAATTAGGTAGCTCGATGCAGTACAGTATGCTACGTTAAGCTCTCCAGCCTTCGTCAAGTGAGTCACCGAACAACGTCACGCAGCAGAGGGAGGGTTGGAACCTAATGCGCATGCGTGTTGGTAGGTGCCAATCTGCACCAAGAAAAAAAATAGTGATCATGTATTTTGGTACGTGTGTGTGGAAACGAGGTAGAACAAGGAATGTGACCAGGGCTGGGGTGTGTTTTGTGATTGTGATTGTGTAAACAAGTGAAACCCAGTGTGTAAAAGTGTGTCTGTGGAAGAAAAAAAAAACTAGGATGATATTTCTGGATCTTTCTCCTTCACAGCTGCTTGTCCATTAAGGGGGGAGAGATCGGGAAAGCAGAGAAGGTGGTGAAGCGAGACATGTGGTGGTGGTGGTGGTGGTGTTGGGAGGTAAGGTGGGGGTGTTAATTTATTCAAATGAGCAAGGGAGGATAACAAGAGGAGGGAGCAAAAGAGAGAAAGTGGGGATGGGCTGCTTAATTTTGTAGCTCAACCAACATCCATCCAATCATCTGTTTTTCACGCGATTTCTCACCATCGCAGAAAGGAAGAAGGAAGTGTGGGAGGAAAGAACCTTGCAGGAACCAGAAGCTCATACAAAGACAAGCAGACATGGATTCAGGAAATAGTGATGAACAGAAATTATAACCGCAGCAAACATGAGAAAAGGGACAGGATGCATGATTTCTCACTGAACTTGAATTTTTTTTTCTTTTTTCTGAAGATAACGTGAGAACGAATGGCAAGTCAAAACTTTACATTTTGTGTGTAAATTTCTACGAATAATACTTTTAGATTTAATACAATAAGAAGCAATTGTTACTGCCTTTTAATGGAACTTTAAGCCGTATGTGGTCTCACATCTGTTTTTAATGTGTGGAGAGAGAGTGAGTGGGCAAAGCAGGAAATCTCACCATCCACTATGCAGGATAAAGGTTAATGAAGTGAACTTTCTGTGCCATCCCAGCACCTTTACGTATGATGTTAACGATCTTATCATCATTCCCACACTACACTTTCCAGTATTGGTAAATATTTGCACTCTAAATGCAGAGCAAGTAAAACAAGCAGTGATATACAGGTGACGAATTAAAGGAAAAATGTGAAGAACTCAGCAGAGAAACATCATCAGAGAACATCTTGAGTGCAGATGCTTCCATACATTTGAATTACTACTACTAAGACTACTATTACTACTCATCTCATCTCATTATCTCTAGCTGCTTTATCCTGTTCTACAGGGTCGCAGGCAAGCTGGAGCCTATCCCAGCTGACTACGGGCGAAAGGCGGGGTACACCCTGGACAAGTCGCCAGGTCATCACAGGGCTGACACACAGACACAGACAACCATTCACATTCACACCTACGGTCAATTTAGAGTCACCAGTTAACCTAACCTGCATGTCTTTGGACTGTGGGGGAAACCGGAGCACCCGGAGGAAACCCACACGGACACGGGGAGAACATGCAAACTCCACACAGAAAGGCCCTCGCCGGCCACGGGGCTCAAACCCGGACCTTCTTGCTGTGAGGCGACAGCGCTAACCACTACACCACTGTGCCGCCCATTATTATTAGTAGTACTATTACTACTACTACTACTAATAATAATGGGCGGCACAGTGGTGTAGTGGTTAGCACTGTCGCCTCACAGGTTCTGGGTTCGACCCCAGCGGCCGGCGAGGGCCTTTCTGTGTGGAGTTTGCATGTTCTCCCCGTGTCTGCGTGGGTTTCCTCCGGGTGCTCCGGTTTCCCCCACAGTCCAAAGACATGCAGGCTAGGCTAATTGGTGGCTCTAAATTGACTGTAGATGTGTGTGTGTGTGTGTGTGTGTGTGTGTGTGTGTGTGTGTGTGTGTGTGTGTGAATGGTTGTCTGTGTCTATGTGTCAGCCCTGTGATGACCTGGCGACTTGTCCAGGGTGTACCCCGCCTTTCGCCCGTAGTCAGCTGGGATAGGCTCCAGCTTGCCCGCAACCCTGCACAGGATAAATGGCTATGGATAATGGATGGATGGATGGATGGATGGATGGATGGATGGATGGATGGATGGATGGATACTACTACTACTAATACTACTACTACTACTACTACTACTACTACTACTAATAATAATAATAATAATAATCATCATCATCATCATCATACTCTATGGTATGTATGAATTTCTGAGCAGGACTCTGAAAGAAAGAGGGTTCATCACTGAGTTATTGGATCGTCAGAGTTTCAGTCACAAAAATTGCTTCACTGCATCATGTACAGTATCAACAGGAAGTGACTAAAGTGACAACTGCGTTTAGATACTTCAGTAAACAGGGTCAGAAATCATTGCCCAAACTCCATGTTCACTGACCATGATGTGGTGCATTAGTGATGGACAAACAGAAGAGCAGCTGTTCCTCAGGTGAGTCAGACTGTCACTGCAGGATGTGATCAGACTGTCAGCAAGACAATATCAAGTTGACATAAAGTGTGATGTTATCATCTGATTTCCCTCATTGCAAAGATTAATAATGCACTAAGCTCAGGAAAGAAAAAGCCCTGGGCACGAGGCTACAGAAACCTTGAAAAAGCAATACAGTCCGATTCACTGTGTTCACTCCGAGTGGGGGAGTGCATGTGCTCCAAGGTTCTCCATGTTTTGTATTCGGAGATGTTTTTCTGAACACTACAGTAGTATCGTGGTTATTTGAGTTACCATAACCTTCCTGTCAGCTTGAACTAGTCTGACCTTTCTCCTCTGACTTCTCTCATACACAAAACTTTGCTATGGAAAGAAATGCCAAGCACTTGATGTTTTTTCTTGATGCACTATTCAGTGTAAAGCCCAGAAATTGTGGGCCTGAAAATCCCAAGAGATCAGTGATTTCTGAAATACTCAGATGGTGTAGTGGTTGGCACTGTTGCCTCACAGCAAGAAGGTTCTGGGTTCGAGCCCAGTGGCTGACGGGGGCCGTTTGCATGTTTTCCCCGTGTCTGTGTGGGTTTCCTCCGGGTACTCCGGTTTCCCCCCACACTCCAGAGACATGCAGGTTAGGTTAACTGGTGACTCTAAATTGAGCGTAGGTGTGAATGTGAGTGTGAATGGTTGTCTGTGTCTATGTGTCAGCCCTGTGATGACCTGGCGACTTGTCCAGGGTGTACCCCGCCTTTCGCCCATAGTCAGCTGAGATAGGCTCCAGCTTGCCCATGGCCCTGTACAGGATAAACGGTAATGGATGGATGGATGAATGGATCTTGCATGTGTTTTTAATGTATGGATGAGATGGAGAGAGTGATGAACCACAGAGAGCTCACTATCTACTACACAGGTTAAAGGTGAAGAAACTGACATTTCAGTGCCATCACAGCTGCACTGTATTTAGCTACAGGGATGATTTATGGGAATGAAGTGAGCTTCATTCCCACAAATCATCCCTGTAGCTAAATACAGGACAAGTTAAAAAAAATGGGAAATAATCAAAATCATTTTTCTGAATGTGATGTAATTGTGAATTCCAATTTTCTCAAAGCACTTTCAGGATCCTGTTTTTGTTTTGTTTTTTTAAATCTTCGTTTTCCCGCGATACATTCCCTCTTGGTCTTCTTTCATTACTGAATGATAATTTTTACTGTTGGTCATGGCAGCCCTAATAGTGTTGGGAATTTCTGAACTTTTTATTGACTCGGATCTTGTAAACAAATCTTTTTTTTCCTGAGTCATTCGTTCATTTTGTTCATTGGAACTCGTGTGGTGCTGTCGCCTTCCTTTCCGGTTCTTGAACACTGACAGCAACAAGTTTAACATACAAGTTTACTTTGTGAAGCTCTTATGACACCCTTTGGACCAAAACTTATTGAGTTATTCAATGTAAATTCAACTGCCTGTACGAGAGCGCTGTGCCAATCAGTAAAAATATCTCTCTGTTCATTGTGTGAAAGATGTTCACATTCCCCGATCTGCTCACTGAAGACCCGTCATGAGTGAACTCGTTCCAACAGAAAGACAAATTAAACCATTCAGTAGCTACTTTACACTTTATTCTCTGTGGAAGTGTTCTGGTTGACCTGCTAACTTTAGCAAGCTCTCCTCTCGTCTTCAATAGCATTGGTCATGTGACTGCTGTAACCACACGAATAATGACCGAAAGACTCAGACCCGAAAGACCTGTGGTTATGCTTCATGAACAAATCACTCCTCTGTATTCTGAGAATATACAGTGGTCATGTGACATCAGAATGATAGACTTGGACCTGAGAAACCTGTTCGTGACTGAATCTGAGTCTGAGTGGAGTGCATACGCAGTTCAGGGAAAACTGAACGAATCACTCACTGAGACAACTTCTGACTCCTGAATCATTCAGAAGATGAGTTCAAAATGAGCAAATCGTTCACGAACAGCACATCACTAATACTGAAATACAGGTATATTTTTATTTCCATCAAAATTTTCTCATCTCATCTAGCCGCTTTATCCTGTTCTACAGGGTCGCAGGCAAGCTGGAGCCTATCCCAGCTGACTACAGGGGAAAGGCGGGGTACACCCTGGACAAGTCGCCAGGTCATCACAGGGACGACACATAGACACAGACAACCATTCACACTCACATTCACACCTACGGTCAATTTAGAGTCACCAGTTAACCTAACCTGCATGTCTTTGGACTGTGGGGGAAACCGGAGCACCCGGAGGAAACCCACGCGGACACGGGGAGAACATGCAAACTCCGCACAGAAAGGCCCTCGCCGGCCACGGGGCTCAAACCCGGACCTTCTTGCTGTGAGGCGACAGCGCTAACCACTACACCACCGTGCCGCCCCAAACAAAACATAACATATTAAAAAGATATTAACATGAGGCTTTAAGTCATGAGACACCTTCAGGTCACACATTCACACAAAACAACTAAATCCTGTTCATAAAAAGTTTGTTATTAAAACTGTCTGCTGATTAAAAGGAATTTTAGATTTCAGCCTGTGGGACTTTGTTTTTATGTCGACGCGTGGATCTCAAACTGAAGCAAAGCCGGGATGTTCATGAGATTTTATTTAGACACAATAATTATACAATATTTATTTATTTATTGATTTAAAACATTATTGCATTTTATAGTCCACTTCTGGTCAGTCCCTGGTTTAACTGGTCACTTGAATTGATGATTGGGTTTAATCTGAACCTCAGTGGCTCAGAAACAACAAGCCCGTGGATCTAATGACCATTTAAAGGACAAAAAAAGTGTCCTGGAAATTAAATGTTTTGGAAAATTAAGAACTACAGCTCCAGTAAATTCCCAAATATTACTGTATACATTTAAATTGTGAGCTAATATTTGAGTAGTGAGTTCATACTCAGTACATAATTCTCGATTTCATGAAATTTTTTTATCGATTTTTATCCCATTGAAACGGTTCTCTGGCCTGAAATTTCCAGCAAATTCCTGAGAAAATGATCCCAGTTTCATTCTCAGTAACACAAAACATCAATACCGCTTGTCCTGTGGCCCTTCAAGAGCATTATTATTATTATTATTATTATTTATTCTGTCAGAGTGTTAGTGAGACTGAATGTGTGGATGTAGAATGTTCTCTCTTTCCTCAGAAGAACCTGGTGATGCTGCTGGACTCCAGATGAGACTTCAGTGGATTCAATCTGATCATCAACCCTAATTCAAACTTTTTGAAAAGTAAATCAATTTACCAAAATTTGGTCTCATACTTGAATTAAGTTGAATAAATCTAGCATCACATTTACTCCTGTTTATTTCATTTCTTCTTCTTCTTCTTGGTTTAAAGCTATCCGGCCTTTCGATTAAAAAAAAAAAATCAGTGAAATTTAGTTCCCTCTGAAATTTGCTCATTGTGATATATGTTTATTTCTGTAATATCTCACAAAATATCAGGCCATTCTGTGGCTGGGAAGTTATTTAATTCGAGGGGATTAAAGCAAATAATGTGCATGAAATCGCTCGATTCATGCAGTCAAGCAGACAAAGGAAGTCCGTGTGTGTGCGCATGCGCAGGTTGACCTTTGACCGTGCCCTGACTTCCATCATTCTGTCACTAAACGAACAGCTGATCACACCGAGGTGCTCGCTGAGCACCGATATTTATTAGTTTGGTCCTGCGTTTCCTTTCCTTCGTATGTAACATAACGTCTTTTCTTCTCACTTTCCGTTACTGTAGTCGGTCTTTGTTTCATTTGCACACTCACGTCCTCCATTTTTCTCTCCTGTTTCAAATTTGTATCCCACAATGCTGTGCGTGAACGGGGAAAGCCCACCACGTGATGCATGACATAGTATCTTGAACTGGGTCATGGTGAAGCAGGAAAAAATAGCGGAGAATTAGGGCCATGTGGAGATAAATTCATTAATTGTTCTATTTAAAAAAAATAATAATAATACAATTGGAAGTCTGTGATTTGAATTCAGTAGCTTTCAGTTCACCAAATAAAAAATAATTGGGTGTCGGGGGAATTTCTTTTTATGACCTACACTTGAAAAATCTGAAAGGCAGTCTAGCTTTAAATAAACTGTAATCATAGGCACTACTAACACAGACATTACACTTTGCTGCCACCTTATGGTTGATCCTATGGTTGCTATTTAAAACTTTATACAATCAGTGTATTTTTCCATTTTGCTTCTGTTTGCTCCACATTGTTTGGATTTTAAATCATAATTATGTGCTTTACCACAGTTTCAGTGCTGTGTGTGTGTGTGTGTGTGTGTGTGTGTGTGTGTGTGTGTGTGTGTGTGTGTGTGTATTCTTAACTCCATCTGAAGATGGGAACAGACCTTGACTTCATTTCTAAAACATAATCCAGCACAAATATTATCTGAAGAGACAGAGAAGCCAGCTATCTGGCTATCTTAGGCATTCAGACATTTAAAACCAAATAAAATTAACTAATAAGAAAAGTTTTGAGTCTTCTTCTTTATTACACCTCCATGTTTACTGTCTGTTTTACACATGCAGCTCTTCAAAAGAGCCGGGGTTGAGTCTAGAGTTCGTCACTCACTGGTTTAGGCTGAAACACACACACACACACACACACACACACACACACACACACACACACACACACACACAGAGAAAGAGCATTCTGTTAGCTGAGATTAATTTTCCACACACAGTAATAGTACACACTGTTATTCGTAAACATTATATTAGTTTCCACGGTTATACTGATGACACACAGTTGTATGTTTCTGCAAAACCTGATGAGAGACACCAGCTTAATAGAATTGAGGAATGTGTAAAGGACATTAAACACTGGATGCTTATTAACTTCCTTCTGCCTAACTCTGACAAGACTGAAGTACTTGTACTCGGACCACATGCAGCTAGAAGTAAGTTTTCTGATTACACAGTGACTCTGGATGGCCTTTCTGTTTCTTCACGTGCAGCAGTAAAAGACCTCGGGGTGATTATTGACCCCAGTCTTTCATTCGAAACTCACATTGATAACATTACCCGGATAGCTTTCTTTCATCTCAGAAATATTGCTAAGATAAGAAATTTAATGTCACTACATGACGCGGAAAAACTAGTTCATGCTTTTGTTACCTCCAGGTTGGATTATTGTAATGCCTTACTGTCTGGATGTTCCAATAAGTGCATAAACAAGCTCCAGTTAGTTAAAAATGCATCAGCAAGAGTCCTTACTAGAACTAGAAAATATGACCACATCACGCCTGTCTTATCCACACTGCATTGGCTCCCAATCAAATTTCGTATTGATTATAAAATACTACTATTGACCTTTAAAGCACTAAATGGTCTCGCGCCACAGTACCTGAGTGAACTTCTGCTCCTCTATGACCCGCCACGCCTACTTAGATCAAAAGGTGCAGGCTATCTGCTGGTACCTCGTATAGTGAAGGCTACATCAGGGGGCAGAGCCTTTTCTTACAAAGCCCCACAGTTATGGAACAGCCTTCCAAGTAATGTTCGGGAATCAGACACAGTCTCAGCATTTAAGTCTAGGCTGAAAACATATCTGTTTAGTCAAGCCTTTTGTTAATGGTGTTTATGAGGTAAAGGAGTAGATCTGGAGGGTCCTCAGACATAGAGTGTTTTGGTAAACTGGGATGTATGGATGCTGTCAGTCCCCACTCGCTTGCTCACTCGAGTTTGTTGACGGTATAGTGGCTGCTGCTTTGTGTCCCGGGGCTCCCTCATCCCTGTGTTACCTTCTGGCTCTCCCCTTTTAGTTATGCTGTCATAGTTAGTTGCCGGAGTCCCTGCTTGTACTCAGTGCAATATGTATACTGTTCCTACTTATTCAGGTGACACTGGGCATACCTAACAACCTGTGTTTTCTCCCCCCCCCCCAAATCTGTCCCTCTGAGTTACATGTCGGTCCTGAGATCGAGATGCTGACCTCTTCTGCTCCTCGGACCTGCCTGATCCATCCTGGTGCCCTGTGTCTGGTTGGAGTCTCATTGCATCGCTCCTGTGGAGGACGGCCCCATGTGGACAGGTGAAAGTCACAGTTGGAGGACGCTCTGGAAACTTAGTAATGCTTTTATGGCTGAGGACTACAGTTGACTTGCTAACTTTAGGACTGCAGTTGTCATGAACAGTTTTGCACTCAAGTTTCCATCAACGAAGAGTTTATAGCATCAACGAAACTGACTTCATGTTAAAACTGTTAATATTATAGTCATGTTGTCTGTTGTTGCCCAAATGAGGATGGGTTCCCTTTTGAGTCTGGTTCCTCTCGAGGTTTCTTCCTCATGTCGTCTGAGGGAGTTTTTCCTTGCCACTGTTGCCACAGGCTTGCTCATTGGGGATAGATTAGGGATAAAATTAGCTCATGTTTTAAGTTGTTCAAATTCTGTAAAGCTGCTTTGCGACAATGTTTATTGCTAAAAGCGCTATACAAATAAACTTGATGATGATGTTTCTAAGTGATTGAAACCTTTAAATTGTCCTGAATATTGTATTATTCCAGAATAATTTACAGACAGTAATGACACTTACCTTGGACTTTCCACAACGACGAATACGGTTACCTGAAAGACATTTAAAAAAAAAAAAAATCAGAACTCTTCCCATACACATCCATTATCTGTAATTGCTTATCCTACCCATATACACATCTCATCTCATTATCTCTAGCCGCTTTATCCTGTTCTACAGGGTCGCAGGCAAGCTGGAGCCTATTCTAGCTGACTACGGGCGAAAGGCGGGGTACACCCTGGACAAGTCGCCAGGTCATCACAGGACTGAGACATAGACACAGACAACCATTCACACTCACATTCACACCTACGGTTAATTTAGAGTCACCAGTTAACCTAACCTGCATGTCTTTGGGGGAAACCGGAGCACCCGGAGGAAACCCACGCGGACACGGGGAGAACATGCAAACTCCACACAGAAGGGCCCTCGCCAGCCACGGGGCTCGAACCCGGATCTTCTTGCTGTGAGGCGACAGCGCTAACCACTACACCACCGTGCCGCCCCCATATACACATATAAACAAATATTTAAAGATATAAACACCCACCAAAAAGTAGGAGAAAGGATAGGAGCACAATGATTCCAGCAAAGGATAAACCAATAATGCGCAGAGTTTCATAGTCTGCAAAAAAAAAAAAAACACCACATTTAACAAAACACTCACTCCTGCTGATCCAGCCTTCGAATGATAAGATCTTTTTTAAATGACGTCATTCTCACCATATACAAAATCAGCATCAGGGTCAACATCAGGTGCTGAGGAACAGAAACATCCAGAACACATTCTCATTAATGTTCAAGAACACACACTTCAGTATCATGTACACACACACACACACACACACACACACACACACACACACACACACACACACACCATTACCCATATAAATGTACAATTTAGCAAAACAAAATAAAATTCCAAGAGCTGAAAAATGAAATGTGGGTTAACCCAGAAATAAGCTGACAATCACAAGAAAAAAAAAAGTCTTCCTTTTGTCAAATCCGACACAGACTCCAGCACTCAGCTCGACTGTGTTAGCTCATGGGGGAAGCCATGGCCTAAAGGTTAAAGCAGCAGCTTTGGGACCAAAAGGTTGCCGGTTTGATTCCCTGGACCAGCAGGAATGGCTGAAGTGCCCTTGAGCAAGTCACCTAACCCCCTCCTGCTCTCCAGGCTGCTCTGGGTGTGTTGTATGTTGCTCTGGATAAGAGCGTCTGCTAAATGCCTGTACTATAATGTAATGTAGTGAATGTAACTCAAGGCAGTTTCGGTCAGGTTTATCACACTGACAGCAAACAGAATCTACTGAAAGATAGAAAGCTGTGGAACGTCTACATACTATAGAAGTTCCTCATGTCCCAAAGCACTGAATGTTCTGTGGAAATAAACAGTGGGACGGTGTCTGTCGGGATCACAGGATATTATCGGGATATTTCATCTGTAGTTTGGCTTCAGGACATTGGCATAAAGAAACATCGCCAGCTACTTTATTTTTCTCACTAAAGCATACCGTCACACGTCAACATGTATAATGAGGTCAGATTTGTGGAGTGTATTATGGAGCAATTTATGACTAAATGCAAAAAAGCATCTGTTTTTTTTTTGCCATCATTGATCATTTCTTAAAACACAAGAGTGCTCTGAGAGCACAATATCCCCCACTGGCAACTATGGCATAACTCTGGTAAAATGCGACTGAATTGAACGAAATTAGAATATGTGTATTCCTGGCATATACCAAAGAATCCTGTCAAGTTTCATGAAATTCCTCCAAAAATTGTGAGAGGAGTTGATTTCAGAAAGTGAGTACCCTTCCTGGGATGGACAGACATCGCCACAACATAATCCCCCTTCGGGCCTTTCAGCCAGCAGGAGATAAAAACACTGACTGGCATTTGGTGATCAGACTGGAAACATGATGTCAATTCAAAGAACCCCTGAATGAATGCAGTTTCTTCATGAAATTACTTATTTTTATCAAAGCAAATATAGATAATTATGGAAATATGCTGATTTCTAATCAGTCTGAAATTCACCTCAACACTGTTTCTAGCTTCTTCATGAACTGAAAGTTGGCCAACACACAAACTGGTCTGATTTAATTAAAGCTACATTTATAAATATACAGACAGCAAGTCAGCCAATAAATCCTGATATCAGATAAACAACATGCTGAAAGAAATAAATCTGTTGAAAATGAATAAAATTGTGTCTGGAATATTTTAGTGTTGACATGACCAGCTGTAACACTGTCAGTAATGTGCATGATTTCCAGAAGTGTCTTTTCATAACTAAAACCTGAGAAAGGTTCAGGAATATGAGTTCTATAGCTCCAACAAAGAGTCAAAATATTATTATTCATATTTTGATAATGAGCCGAGTGCAGTGCGAGTGGAGCTGGACTGTGTTCAGAGGGAATCTGTGAAATTTATTACACACTTAATGGAGTCCTCGGCTTTAAAAAGGTTGGAAAAGCTCTGGTCTCGAACACTGCCTTTAAACACAAGCACTACTGTAAAATACAAAATAATAATATTTCCTAAAAGTAAGAGAGAGTGTAAAAACAATTCAATGATATATAAACACACTGATGGGAAATAAATATTCAGCCATTTTTGTTTTTGTGAATGTAATATAATTCCAGTGCATGGTGTATATCCACTCCAAATTTATATACGGAAATTTAATATTTTCTTCTCTCATGCAATCATGGTGAAGGTGAAGGAACTTGCTGAAATTTTCAGGCACAATGTTCTTAAACAGCTGGAAAAAGCTACAGAGCCATAACGCACACCCCTGTCAGTGCAACCTGTTAAGTCACATGCAGGTGGAAAGTCCATGGAAGCCACTGTTATAGTTGAGTCACTAATCCTCGAGTCTGAGTCCAGTCTTGAGTCCCCAGTGTTCAATTTCGAGTCGAGTCCTAGTTGAGTCCACTATTGATCCGAGCTGAGTCCAAGAACAAGACTCCATCTGCACCATTTGATGGTGGCTGTTGTGTGAAAGCGTCTCTGCTACTGTGTTGGACTAACATTACTGCTCAACTGCCCCATTTTAGTTAATAGACTACAGATAAAAAGCTTGTTCATCGCTCAGCAAGCCCCGCCCACTATCAACAGGGCAAATAACATGAGAGACGGTTAACACTAGCTAGTTCATCGCTCAGCAAGCAAGCTCCGCTATCAACAAAGCAATGAACATAGCGTGTCACTTCCTTCTCTGGGTGGAGTCTTACCAAATGACGACTGAAGTTCGAGGTCGTCCCCGTTGCCTCCTCGATAGTTCTTCTACATATGGAACACATAGCAGTGCATTTTTTTCCCACTGTACGAGAAGTCTGTATAAGCAAAGTGGACAATCCTAGGGGCGTCTCTCCAGGCATTTTAGCGCCATTAACGTTAGTTTGTTCCTGAAAATGACATATGAACAGGTGAATGTGCATTCTCTTGCACAAAATTAGTATGAAAATTAATGTTGATTTTAATGTTTTATGCCAAATTATCATGGCATGTTACAAAAAATAAAGAAAAAATCAGAGTCCTTGTCTCCAATTTACGAGTCTGAATGCAGTTAATGCATGAGTCCGAGTCCAAGTCCGAGTCATCAGTGCTCAAGTCCAAGTCAAGTCACAAGTCCTTAAAATTAGAGCGCAAGTCCTGGACTCAAGTACTACAAGCCTGATGGAAGCACAGCTAATCATCTCCACACAGGGATGCCTTGCAAGCTTTCACAGCGTGGTCTCACAGTAATAATAAGGAAGGTAAAGGAGAAGAGAGCAGTCACTCGAAAAGAGTTGCAGGATGACCTGAAAGCAGCAGGAACAGCAATTACACAGAGAACAATAAGTGACAATCTGCACTGCAATCGTCTCCATTCTACACCTCATGCTAAATTCCTCTGCTCTAAAAGAAGCACAGAAATGTGTGTCTAAGAACATTTAGATACATCAAAACTCTTTTGAGACAATACACAATTCTGGTAAGTTGAAACAAACAACAACAACAAAAATTTGGATGGCAGTAATTCAGCTCGTCATGTTTGGAAAAAGAACAGTTGTGTGTTCGATCCTCAGAACACCATTTCCCAGGTGAGGATGGATGTGTAGCATCATGACATGGAGCTGCTTCACTGTAAACGGGACTGAGATGAAGGGAACATAAATGGAGGGATACAGTAAAATGTGTGAGAGGAGAATTTAATCTTATCAGCCAAGAACATGAACAATAAAGTACAGTAGATAAGCACAAGTATATAACAAATTATATGATTCAAAAACAAAATCGACCACAAACTACGAACATTAACTTCGAAGTGACATCGACAGCTTTGAGGTGTCGAGGTATCAAAAGGTGTTTTTAAAATTTTGAGTCCATCAGAAGGATCTGCATCACCTTGGGGAACTGAAGATGATTTGGAGAGAAGAATGGGTCAAAACTGAACCCCAGATTTTCCCCCCATGATGCATTTCCTTTTGTAAAGAGATCTTTCCAAAGGTGTTGTGTGTGTAAAACTGAAGTGGATATATTCTGTACACTGGAAGTATATTAAAGAACGAAAAGTAAAGTGTTTGAATAATTATTTCCCCTCCATGTTCACGAGAAGATGGCAAGCATTCAAATCATCACAGGAGTCAAGTGGAAGGTCATGCAACACTGACGCTGGAGAAAGCATAAAAAAATGCTAAATTAACGCCTTCTTACAGAACGTTTTTCAACAATTAAGCACATTTTTAAAGTGTTCATCATACAAAGTGTTCACCATACACCATGCAAGTCCCCGTGTAAAATATTACTGTAGAAACAATAACATCTAACAACAAGTGCAATGAAAAAAAACCCCTATCATTTGCCTTCAGCTGAATGACTGTTAGGCCTTTTGACCAATCAGAATCAAGAATTTAACAGTGCTGTAAATGCCCCATTTCTCATGTTTTAAATTCTCCAACACTACCATTCGACATATCAGATGCTCGCTGGCTGTGGTGTGAAAATTTTGCATGCAGACGCTCATCTAAGTTTCCAAATCTGTCATTGCTTAACTCTTGAATATTTTCTATCATGAATACTATCATTAAAAAGCTTATAATCTCTGCTTTCCAAAGAAATGCATCTGGTCAAGATCTGTTCAGTACTTTGGGAGTAACGGCAGGTTGAAGTTGGTACAACAGAGTAAAAACTCTGCTCACGGGACATCGGGAAACTACTAGTGCTTTTTGAGTCACGGGAAAGCAGTCAGGCTCTCTCTCTCTCTCTCTCTTCTGATTGGTTTCTGACTGGATTACTCACAAATATCAATCAGACAACTTGTATAAGGATGTTCTCTCACTCTCACTGTTTCTGATGAAAGATTCAGCAAAATTTTCTGTCTGCTAGTTTTGATGTTATGATTCATGGGAGAATTTGAAGTGAGTTTTCAGAGCTTTACCTACTTTTTTTTTTCAAATCAAACTGATTCATGTAAATAAATAACTAGTTTAGAATATAACTGGAGTTGTTTTGATGAAAAATATTGAGATCTTAGTGGTCGGAATGAGAAAAAAAAACCCTGGAAGTCAGAAACGCGAGTGTCAATTTCAGTTCAATTAATGTGAATCGTTTATTGAATGCCGATCACAGTTTTTTCGAGGTTCACCTTGAAAGCTGTGAATATTAATCATTTATATTCTTTCATATAAACACTAGTTGGCCCTACTTAGAAATACAAGGGCCTACAAAGCACAAAGAGGGGATTAGAAATAATCTTTTTATTTTTTTATTTTTTTATTTTGATAGAGAATGGTAGATGTGAGACATTCAGTGCTTATTTATGCATATTTTATAATTAACATTGATTTCTCCTTCTCTGTGATGTATAAATGAGAGTTAAGATCAGCCTTATATTGCACAAATAAAGCCATTTGGTGAAACTTTGAAGAAGAGAGTATACAGATTTAACATTTTTACTTAATTAGCATAATCTCATCTCATCTCATTATCTCTAGCCGCTTTATCCTGTTCTACAGGGTCGCAGGCAAGCTGGAGCCTATCCCAGCTGACTACGGGCGAAAGGCGGGGTACACCCTGGACAAGTCGCCAGGTCATCACAGGGCTGACACATAGACACAGACAACCATTCACACTCACATTCACACCTACGGTCAATTTAGAGCCACCAGTTAACCTAACCTGCATGTCTTTGGACTGTGGGGGAAACCAGAGCATAATTACTACTAATTAAAAATAATGTGCATAATTTGTTTTTACTAATTTTTCAAACTTTGTATTCAGTATACAACCATCTATGTGCCTGCCAATTCCCATGTAAATATCTTGGAAAAATAAAAGTTATTAAGAAAAAACAGTTGATCTCGTTGGTTAATGAGGCCCATTTTGGACCATGCGATCCTCATAGAGAATATTACGGCCATTTTCTAAAAATGAAACCATTTTCTCAATCGTTGATTTGTAATATCTCAAGAACGGATAAACATATGTTAATTCTGTAAAAAGTATGTTGTTCAGCATTCAATTCTGAAGTCAATGAGAGCATTTTCAAGCAATCTGGATTGAAATTTTACCTGATATGCCAATGAAAATGATTACTGTAGAAACAATAACATCTTACAACAAGTGCAATTAAAATAAAACTATCATTTACCTTCAGCTGAACAATTGTTACACCTTCTGACGAATCAGAATCGAGAAGTTAACAGCGCTGTAAATACCCCATTTCTCATGTTTTAATTTTTCCAACACTGTACCATTACTGGATTCTTCTTGAAATATCAGCGATTATATCTTATAATATTATGTTTTTTTTTTAAAGCAAGTTCACTGAAACCTTAAAGTTACAGTCTGTGATTTACTAAATCAGATTTTATTTGCACTAAAATATAAATGCAATATCAATAAACTCATACGTTCCCAGCAACGTTACCATTTATTACCCAAAGGTCTGAGTTTATGGACTTTTTTATGAATAAAGCATGGGGTCATGAGAATTTCATGCTGCGTGGAGTAATTTCACATTGGATATTTTGCTATTTATTGGTTCTTCTGTCTAAATCTCTGTTGAGGAGCAGACTGTAGATCTGTAACTCATTCATTCAGCTGTTTGCAGTGAAAGTGAGTTCATCACCTCACTGCAGCTCTAAAATAACATGAACCAACACCACGCTGACCTCCTGGAGAAGACATGCTGGATGCTAGTTGATGGTGGAAGTGCAGATGAGGAACGCTGTGGAGTTCGGTGTTCAGTGTCGTGGAACAGACGCTCACAGGAGAGACACAACCCAGGTCCAGTCAGCTGCTCAGATCTTTTCTTGCTTTATGTAACTGTATTAGGATGATCATGAGAAAGGAATAAGAAGGTTATATATGATTCGGATCAATTTAGAGCTAAAAGAGAATCAAACAATCAAACTTCAGCAATCGAACTGTGACCTTCATCTCCATAATCTGGAGATGACCTTTGTACACACAGCACAGGGTGTGATAACAACCAAGCCAAAGCCAGGACACGTCAAACAGTTCGTCCTTTTCATTTTGAGCTCCATTTGTGCAGAAACAGTAGTTTATTTAATGATACCTCAAGCAGTACCTGATGATTTAATCAGCAATTGGTTTCGATTTCTTTAGATGTGATTTTAGAGCGACATGATAACTGAGGGTTCAGATGGAACAGACGAATCTTCAGCTTTTAATAAGTGAACATGTTCGCGTGTTCACAGTTACATTGCACATATTTTTGACTCTGACTGAGAGGGAGTTCATATCCAAGTATGTGATGATGATAATTAGGTAAAAATAATATCCACCTTTATAATTAATGTGATTCAGATGTCTTGATAAATTATGCCATGATACACTTATATATCATGATGTCATAATACCATTGTTCATCCATACATTATTCGTAACCACTTATCCTGTACAGGCTTGTGGGCAAGCTACAGGAGGAAACCCACACAGACACAGGGAGAACATGCAAACTCCACACAGAAAGGCCCCCGTCAGCTGCTGGGTTCGAACCCAGAACCTTCTTGCTGGAAGGCGACAGTGCTAACCATGATACCACCATGCCACCCCCATAATACAATTATTTATTTATTTAAATAACCATTGCAGAACCTGAAAACGTATAAACTTCTCTCATCTCATCTCATTATCTCTAGCTGCTTTATCCTGTTCTACAGGGTCGCAGGCAAGCTGGAGCCTATCCCAGCTGACTACGGGCGAAAGGCGGGGTACACCCTGGACAAGTCGCCAGGTCATCACAGGGCTGACACATAGACACAGACAACCATTCACACTCACATTCACACCTACGGTCAATTTAGAGTCACCAGTTAACCTAACCTGCATGTCTTTGGACTGTGGGGGAAACCGGAGCACCCGGAGGAAACCCACGCGGACACGGGGAGAACATGCAAACTCTGCACAGAAAGGCCCTCGCTGGCCACGGGGCTCGAACCCGGACCTTCTTGCTGTGAGGCGACAGCGCTAACCACTACACCACCGTGCCGCCATGTATAAACTTATCATCAAAAATGCTTTTAATGATTTATTTGTAAATGCAACACAACTGTTTTTCTGACAGTTTATTAGAGAATCTATAGATCATGTTGTAGGATTGTATGATATAAATTTTATCATCCCTCCAGATACTGTATTACACTGCCACAGTGCCCCACCATGTTTACTCTGATTATATTATATTATATTATATTATATTATATTATATTATATTATATTATATTATATTACTAGACGTGCCAACCTTTCTGCATTTTCCATCGAAGCTCTGATTAAACACTGAAACACACTCAAGTGAACCATCACTCAGAAATCTGCCAAAAGATGTTTCCTTTTCTGTGCAATAAAATGGGAAATGACCAAAAGACATACGGATATTAAATATTTTGTGCAAATGTGAAATAAAATCCATCAGTGTGCAGGATGTTTATCTTCGCAAACATCACTCACAAGTTTATAGATAGCAGTTAAATGTTAAATAAGTGCAAGATATTTATTAATGATGTCACTGAAATATTTTCACCAAAATTTGGCAAAAACTTTACTTCTCATTTTCTGCTAGAAGAGAAAAAAATGTTGAAATTTTAGTCTAAAAAGATTAAACAGGCTGACATCAGAGTGTCAACTCGAACACTTACAAATAACGTGAATGTTGATGAAGTTAGAAAGTAAATAAAACCCAGTTCACACACCAACTCATTCAGACTCCTGAAAAATATCAGTTGGAGTTTTTGTGATTAACGACTTCAGAGCAGGGGATACAAACTCATCCTGCACTCCTCTTCAACAGAGGGAATGATCAGTTACCTGTCTAATTTTATCATTTATTGTGCTTTTTTTCACACAGGAAATTGTAAGCATAGTAGAGTTTACCTTTATTTATGATCTTTCATTGGAATAAAAACTTTGACTCTTTTAATGCCAGATACAGTAAAGATAGCTGGGTGATAAATTAAAGGAAAAACAACTGTAGTAAGGTGTATTTTACTGGTTTTGTTGTTCCACCCATTATCCATAACCAATTATCCTGTGCAGGGTCGCAGGCAAGCTGGAGTCTATCCCAGCTGACTACGGGCGAAAGGCGGGGTACACCCTGGACAAGTCGCCAGGTCATCACAGGGCTGACACATAGACACAGACAACCATTCACACTCACATTCACACCTACGGTCAATTTAGAGTCACCAGTTAACCTAACCTGCATGTCTTTGGACTGTGGGGGAAACCGGAGCACCCGGAGGAAACCCACGCGGACACGGGGAGAACATGCAAACTCCACACAGAAATGCCCCTGTCAGCCACTGGGCTCGAACCCAGAACCTTCCTGCTGTGAAGCGAAAGTGATAACCACTACATCACCGTGCCATCCTGGTTTTGCTATTATTTTGCAGGTATTTTGTTTCTTTTGTTGATATTTTGTTGGTTTTCTTGTTATGTTGGAGGTACTTTGTTGGTTTTTGTTGTTATTTTGCTGTTATTTTGTTGTTTTTGTCGTTATTTTGCAGGTATTTTGTTGGTTTTGTTGTTTTTTTAGAGGCATTTTGTTGTTTTTGTTGTTATTTTGTAGGTATTTTGTTAGTTTTGTTGTTATTTTGGTGTTATTTTGTTGTTTCTTTGCAGGTATTTTGTTGGTTGTGTTGTTACTTTGCTGGTTTTATTGTTATTTTGGTGTTATTTTCTTGGTTTTGTTGTTATTTTGCAGGTATTTTGTTGGCCTTGTTTTTATTTTGTTGGTATTTTATAAGTTTTTGTTGTTTTTTTGTAGGTATTTTGCTGGTTTTGCTGTTATTTTGTTGTTATTTTGCAAGTATTTTGTTGGTTTTCTTGTTAGTTTCTTGGTTTTGCTGTTTTTGTTGTTATTTTGCAGGCATTTTGTTGGTTTTGCATTTGTGGCATTTTGATGTATTTTGCTGTTTTACTGTTATTTTGAGGTTATTTTGTTGGTTTTGTTATTTTATAGGCATTTTGTTTTTGTTGTTATTTGTTTTTATTTGTAGGTATTTTGTTGCTTTTACTGTTATTTTGAGGTTGTTCTGTTGGTTTTGTTGTTATTTAAGCAGGTATTTTTTGGTTTTGTTATTTGTAGGTATTTTGTTGTTATTTTAGCAGGTATTTTGTTGGTTTTGTTGTTATTTTGTAGGTATTTTGATGTTTTTCTTGTTATTTTGCAGGTATTTTCTTGTTTTTGTAGGGGTTTTTTTGTAGGTATTTTGCTGGCTTTGTTGTTATTTTGTTGGTTTTGTTGTTATTTTTGCAGGTATTTTGATGGTTCTGTTGTTATTTTGCAGGTATTTTGTTGTTTTTGTTGTTTTTTGTAGGTATTTTTCTGGCTTTGTTGGTTATGCTGTTATTTTGTTGGTTATGTTGTTATTTTGCAGGTATTTTGTTGGTTTTGTTGTTATTTTTGCAGGATTTTTTGGTTTTGTTATTTGTATGTATTTTGTTGGTTTTGTTGTTATTTTGAAGGTATTGTGGGTTTTTTTGTAGGAATTTTACTGGTTTTGTTGTTATTTTGTTGTTGTTTTGTATGTATTTTGCTGTTTTTGTTGTTATTTTTGCAGGGTTTTTTTGGTTTTGTTATTTGTAGGTATTTTGTTGGTTTTGTTGTTTTTTGTAGGTATTTTGTTGTTTTTTGTAGGTATTTTGCTGACTGCTGTAATTTTGTTGTTTTTTGCAGGTATTTTATTGGTTTTGTTGTTATTTTGTTGTTATTTTGTAGGAATTTTGCTGGTTTTGTTGTTTTTGTTGTTATTTTGCAGGTATTTTGTTGGTTTTGTTATTTTGTTGCTATTTTGTTGGTTTTGTTGATTTGAGTGCAGTTTTCTCCCTTGAGAGAAGGTTTGCTGTGAATCAATGTGAAGTTGATGTGACTGATCTGGCATGGAGATGAGAGTTGTCTCTTCCAGGACTAACACACTGTCCTCTAACCCCAGGGTTCAGTTCTCACTGAACGGTTTGATGAGGATGAAAATGTTGTAAATCCTGTGCTGTGGCCTCTACAGTCACTCAGATGTTGAGATATTTTGGACCGATATTCAAAGACAGTACTTACTGGGACAGTCAGTGGTTTTTTGTGATATTATCTGTTAGATTATAGATGTAGTGCACAGATGGATTTAATATTCTCAGCTTTTTAAAGTTAAGAACAAAATGCCCAGGTCTCATTAAACATTTACTTACCAAGATCTGGCACAAATCTATACAACAGACAACATTATTACTGTACAAATGGAGCACCTTTGGTATAAATTCAAATCTCTTTTCCACTTACCTCTGTCACAGACAGGCTCCTGATCCCAGTGAAGATCTGGGCTCTGGTGAAAGCTCCTCCAGTTCTGATCAACGTGTGCTTGGTCTTTCCCCTTCCTCATCTAAGTATCAATAAATGTAAATGTCCTTCCCCCACCAACGAGCCTTTCATCAATCAATAACTTGTAAGTTGTTATAAACGTTTTCCCTTTTAACCTTTGGAATCATCACTGAATTGCAAATCATATCATTTCACAAAGGAGCACTGTGGGTTTCACTCAGTATCAAAGGACAAACCAGTCCAATCGGATGCTTCGACTGTATTAATGTGATCATTGTAAAAGCAGCTGTTAAATATTAATTAAAAAGGTTATATACACTTCATAGAAAAAAAATATCTACATACATATAAAAAAAACAAAAAACAAATCAGAGCAGTTTAAATGTAAGCTTTGTCTACATCATCTTTGTACACACAGCACAGTCTCATAGTATCCTGGTTATTTAGCAAAAGTATGATAAATGTATAATAATTAAATAATAATAATTTAAATGTGTTTTGTCGCTTTAATTTTTAGCTTTATTTGTGCTTTGGTGAGACTGAGTGGTTTATTTAAATATCATTTATATATTTACATGACTGCTGTCGGGACGAATGGGGTTGTGTAACAAACCTGGCTCTAGTTGGGTTCACTGATCCATACACGGATAACAGATATCATGCACACGACTGTAAATGTGCTGAATAACACTTTTTTCACTTTTCAAACTGATAAAATATATCCATCTCCACCTCTGTTAAAAGTGTCAGGTTTTATCGTTGTGTTGTTTGTGAAGTGAATTGCTCTTTTCAGTTGCTTGAACACATGTTAGTGACACTATAGTGAGTGCTTCTGTGTCCTCGATGTCGAACACACACTGGAGCTTTATTCAGGAGCAGAGCTGAGCAGTGACATGCCTCTATTACAGGGCAGGACTGGAGTGACCCCTGGGCTCTGGGGATATGAACATTACTGTGCTTGTTTTAAGTGTAACTGTCAGGAGGGAGGTGCACACACACACACACACACACACACACACACACACACACGTATATGGAAACTGGTTTATTCAAGCATGCACTTGGACATTTTTTTTCTCCGTAATAACACGCAGTGAACATAAAGAGACACATTTAAGGTCAAAGTCTGCCATTTAAACCAAACGAATCAGCTAGAGTCAAGCGTTAGTGGGAATTTTTCTATCTTATCTGCAAATACTGGCAGATTTTTCAGTAGTACCTCACTCTGGATGGACAGGCACAAGATTGGTAAATTTGGTTCCTGGTCGTGTGATGTATACAGAATGATTTATTTATATCCACAGTGATTTATAAACAGAATAGTGGATCATCCCGAGATATACCACAAAGCTCTCCCCAAATCCTCTTCTTCATTTCAACCTGGGGATGAACCAACTCCAGCATCATCATTCCCACTGGGGAAATGAGATTTAGTCATGGCTTTGTGTTTCAAGCAGGTCTGTAGGAGGAAAAGGACTCAAGACAGATTTGCTGTAAAAATAAGAAAAATAAACTTCACAATTTCATGACATTAATTGCTGGCTGGTTTGCATTGACTTTTAGTGATGTTAGCATAGCTAAATCTACCTGACACTGTACTTCAAAACCTCCCAAAGTGTTCAGTTGTGTTTAGGTCTGGTGATTAACAGGCATTTTAATGTACTGTACTGTTTATAAAGTGATTCTAAATGTGCAGGATGCTTCCTTGGTTGGACAGGCTTGGCACCGCTCTGCCCTAGCATTTGGAGAACACATAAAGGAATATTCGTGAGTCTGTAA
Organism: Neoarius graeffei; assembly: GCF_027579695.1. NCBI lineage: Eukaryota > Metazoa > Chordata > Actinopteri > Siluriformes > Ariidae > Neoarius > Neoarius graeffei. The sequence goes on from NC_083584.1 coordinate 56,733,659, forward strand.
CACTCAGTGACACCAAGATAAAGATTTATAAAGGACTCAAGTTCTCTAGCCAACTCACACATCCACTAGAGGCCTCTACTGGTCAAAAAATATCATCCTGCATACCATGTATACAGTGCCACTATTACTGGCACCCCTGCATTTAATTCTCTGTCCAACCCCCTTTGCCAGTAAAACAGCACTGAGTCTCTCCTATAACATTTTATACTGCAAGGTTGGAGATACAAAGCAGGGCCTCTGAGACCATTCCTCTTTACACAATCTCTCCAGGTCATCCAGAGTCCTCGGCCCTCTCTTGTGCTCCCCCCTCTTCAGCTCACCCCACAGGTTTTCAATGGTTTATCTTTCCCATGTTGACGTTGCGGGAATTTGGCCTCTGTCTCACCTAATATTTGTTCCCCAGTTAATCAGGAAGTCATGGATTATAGCTTGAAAATTCCTACATACTCCAATCAACTCAAACCTGTACAATTTAAGTGGGAAACATGCTTCAGGTACATTGTGTTTACTCTCATTTCCAGGGGTGTCAATAATAGTGGCACATATATTTTTGTTGAAAATAATTATTTCTTGATGAAGGATTTGTTTTTCTCTGAATAAATTTATTTCAGTTAAAGGTTGGATTTTTTCTCATTATTTCAGTATGAGATGAAATGATTTCACCAAAAGGTGGATTTTTAAAACCCTTATTTTAAACAGTTTTAGATAACAACAAAGTAAGTGTGTGTGTGTGTGTGTGTGTGTGTGTGTGTGTGTGTGTGTGTGTGTGTGTGTGTAAATGTTGGACCAGTAAATGTCTAAAACAAAAACTGCCTAATGTAAGTTCTTCTCAAATAAAGGAATTCTTAAATTTTTTTTTTAAATTATTAACTTATTTTTAAATTTAACAAAACCTAAATATAAATTTTGAATAATATACTGGGACAAAGAGATATATCTTTCTGTATGTTGCTCGAGCTAATAAAGCTGTAATAGTTGTACCTACGTGCAGCTTTCGTCAGTTATTGATGTAATCATATCTGTAAGATTAAAATCTCCAAAAGAACCGTGTTCACATTCACAAAATAAACACAAGCAGCTGTACAAAGTTTTACCTTCTTTCCACATGCTTCAAAACTGCAGGATAAGGAAAACAAAAGTCAGTGATGGGATAAAGAGGGCATGAATCAGCGTCGAGGGCAAAGGTAATTCTAAAAGGAGCTGGAGAGAAGTTGTTCATCGAAGAACTAAAGCACTCCAAAATGCTGGGCTTTAGCAAAAGGCTTTTTGGAGAGTCAGCAAACATGGAAAAAATATTCTCTGGTCCGAGGTGACTAAAACTGAACTCTTTTGCCTTGGCACAATGTGCTACATTTGGTAGAAACCCAACACTGCACTGCTCATCAACCTGAGAGCACCATCCCAACAATGAAGCATGGGGGTGGTAGTGTTATGTGGAGAAGGTTTTAATCAGAAGGGACTGGGAAACTGGTCAAGGGCAAGATGGATGGATGAATACAGGGCAATCCTACAGGAAAACTTGTTCCAGTTTGTGAGAGAATTGGGACGGGAAGGAGGATCCCCTTTCAGCCGGATAACAACCCTATGCATACAGATCAGGCTGAACTAAGCAGGGGGGTGAATACTTATCCAACCAACAAATTGTTGAATTAATTTATTAAATTTTTTTTAAATGTGTACCTTCAAAGTTAAACATATTGTATAAGTAAAATTATAAAAATCCCAGTTCAGTTGATTTCAGTTCCACAATGAAACACAACAAAATGTGGAACAGTTGAAGGTGAACACGAGGCTCTATAGGTTTGGATTCTGGATTAAAGTGCTTCTGTGTAGGGAATCAAATCTGAGAAATAGCTCGAATCCCGACTGATACACAAATCGTCTCAGCCCTTATTAGAGGAACATGGGATGTAATGCCTACAACTGCATCTGGGAGGCTCTTCTAGGCTGATAATAACCTGAATTCACTGAACCACCACTTTCAGTACCATCAGCATCAGCAGTATCTGGGGAGGGATCTGGTTCTGCCCCTGCCACCCTGAAGATGGCTATGGCTTATGGAGGGTTAGATGGTTTGCTATGCCTTAACATAACTTTATTGACATAGGGGATGTATAAGGGATTTGGGCATCTACACCCAGATGTGATCACTTGAAGATTAAAAAAAAAAGTATAATACTGCAGTGCACGTGTCACACAATGACAACGTGTTAACTATTCAGCTGCCAGCACTACTGTATTCCCTTCAATCTGCAGACACTGAGCCCTTTATGAGAGAGTTGAATCAGCCCCATGGAGCCTGCCTTATGTGCCTGGATCTCTGTTTAGGCTACTGACAAGAACCTTATCCAGAAGGATGCAGGTTTTGGATTTCCAAAGCCTGTATGGTCAAACAAACTGTGTGTATGGTGCCTTTAGGATACTTCACTTCTGTCCCATCATTCAGCGCATACAGCATACCTGCCTACCTCACATAACTTTTAGTAGTTCACCCTCAGGCTTGTGGGAAGTGTCTGCATGGCCCATCTACCCTGCAGGGAAGGCCCTAAACCACAAACTACCAGCACTAAAGAGACTTCAGGGCACCCGAGGCATTTTTACAACCACAAACATGGCCATAGTTCATGCTGAAGCAAGCTTTAACCCTTGCAGGGCTGCCAAGCTTTCATCTCTGTCAACTTGATCATATTACTATTATTCTTTCTTGGGCTGAAGATGCCCAGAACTCACTACGCCACTCAGCCATGGAGTTGATGCCCTTCCAGTGTGTACTGGATTATCAGCCGTCCCTGTTTCCCTGGAACGCTAACCCCACAGCCTCATCTGTAGGAGACGAATGGTTCAGGTGGAGTGAACTAGTATGGGAGAATGGACACAGGCACTTCGAACAAGTGGCTCAGAGAAACAAAGAATTTACTGACTGACATCGAGTAGCTGTGTCACACAAGCGCTGGACTCCACCAGAAACTCCAGTTCCCAGAACACACTGTTGTCTCATGGCAAACATGGCCACGATGGACTACAATCCCCAGCACCACACTCCACCGACATGTTCACAATCTCCCAATTTCTTTTCATGCAAAATATTGGTATTTGATAAATAAGACAATAGTACACGCTCATGGTTACCCTTGTATAGCAAAAACCCCATTTACGTGACATTTTTGTTTAGTCCCACAGGATCCCAGTTTGCAAAGCACACCTCTCCTTTCAACCAGATGCTCTATGAACCTTTCCGGTAAGCCTTTTCTTTTCTAGTAAATGAATATTGTGTCTTCTATCCATATCTGAATTTGAACACATTCTCTGTTAATTCAAATTAATTTATTCAGATTTGTTTACATCCTTCAGAATTATTGGACCTGTACACTTAAGTGTGCTGTGTAAGAGAATTTTTTTTTCTTGTTATTTCTGTCATGTGCAGGGATGAAAGTAATGAAAAGTAAATATATGCTGGTAGTGTGAGCTGAGATTTTTTTTTGTCAATGGAGAACCAGATTAAAAATAGACTAATTTAACTGATGACAATCTACATGCAATTTACACAAACAAAAGGACAAAGACATACACAAGCAGCCGTGTATCATTTTCAAGTCATGAGTCTAAACCATAAGTGAGGAGCGTGTCTAATGATGGGACACTCCCTCCATTTTTGTTATCCTTTGTGCATACATGCATTACTAATGGCCAAGAGAGTCAGATCACGAGGAATGAACAAAACTGTCTCCATGGCAACTGCATAAAGAAGGAGAGGGAGAAAGAGAAAGAGAGAATTGGTGAGAATTAGTGTCAGTGGGATTAATCAAAAACAGAGGAAAACATATTTGTCATATGGCAAGCCATTTTTGCATAAATTGCCACCAGTCATAAATCAAATTTGAGGAGAAAAATGAAATTCTGTCTAGTCAGAATAGGAATTATAGATACATTTAATTCTATTTCATTTGTTTTGGTCCACCAAAGAAATCAATTTCATTGGCTTATCTCTTGCCAAAAACATTAGCAAAATGTTCATCCCATGACCATGACTGTTCCCCACATGGGTACTTGATAAAAGGTCCTGACTACATCAGATTTCCTGAAACTGAAGCTGTGGATCTTTCACTTGACACAGCTGATCAAACACCCAACCCAATTCATGTAGAGATGTCCAAACGAACCACTGGACTTTCCAACAAATTTATCGGTTTCATTCTATGAACTCAAAAGGTGCATTGCAGATGTGATGTGAGAAAAGAGCATGCACAGTGGCTGCAGTAGCAGATGCAGAAGCACGAAGACTGAAATTATTGCCTCCAGTCCAGACACTGATGTATGTGTGCCCCCCTTAGAGGTTCCTTAAAATGCTGCAGGTCTTTCTAATGGTACAGGATGATGAAGACCTGCATGTAAATGGGTGCAGAATGCAGCCAAATGTAAAAGACTTGAAGTTACCAGTGTGTATAACACTATGATGAATGTCGGTTGTATCCCTAACACAAGGCACAGTTGGTCCTGGATTTTAACTCAATAATGCTCATAGCTCCTGGCAAAATTGGTACTAAAATCCTACAAGCATTACTTACCAAGCAATAGCAAAGCAGAGTGCATTAGATTCCTGGGATTGTTCATCCAAATGAGAAAGCAAGTTGGCTGCCTCAGATGCCTTATAAAAACTCACTGTGCCAACTGTGATTAGTATCTGGACAAATCTTTGGTACGCACCTGGGAGACATGTGGCCAAAACATGTTGAGGTAACAAGCGACCTCCAAGTGCCCTGGGCTGTAGTCACTAAGAGGCTGAAATTCTGGTTCATTTGTACTGTTTCCACAAATTTGCAGTGTGTTCATACAACACTGCAATGGCACACACTAAAACACTGGAATAACCTCAACAGGAATGACTGGATTCAGTGCATGGCAGGGGCCTACGCTGGGGTGGGTTTCCCAAAAGCCTTGTAACTCTAAGAGCATCTTAACTAGGAAAGAGAACGTTCATTGTGCTGCTCTCTCTCTGCCATTTAATGATGATCTCTGTGCCGTGATGCTTTTGGGAAACTCAGGCCTGATTTGTTCATCATGGTGAAAGTTACTAATACACTATTCCCATAAAGTTGAGTTACATACATTGTAATAGTGGATGGATAGAGTGATGCAGTATACAGTGTGGGCCTCACCAGTGCACAGTTCTTATTGGTGTACAGTTTGAAAGTGGACCAATCTCTGTGTCCATCCATAATCCATAACCACTTATCCTGTGCAGGATTGCGGACAAGTCGGAGCCTATCCCAGCTGACTATGGGCGAGAAGCAGGGTACACCCTGAATAAGTCGCCAGATCATCGCAGGGCTGACAAATAGAGACAAACAACCATTCACACTCACACCTATGATCAATTTAGAGCCACCAATTAGCCTAACCTGCATGTCTTTGGACTGTGGGGGAAACCGGAGCACCCAGAGGAAACCCACGCAGATGCGGGGAGAAAGTCCACACAGAAGGACCACTGTACCACCCCCAACCTCTGTATTGTATTTGTAAATACATACAGTCATTGATTATAGTTGTTGACCACCACCAAATACAAGGGTTTGCTCCACAAAGGTAAGAGAGCCACACTCACTGGTTTTACTGACTGAATGCAACTCCTAAAAGTGAACCAGCTCCTGGCTTGGTTTTCCAAGATGTTTTCTACATCAAAAAAGGAGGCACCCTCCACCTTTCTGGATTCTAAGAAGCCTATGTTAGTAAATTGTTGTTCCTTGTGTCCATAGTCAAAGTAATATAACGAACAAGAAAGAGTTGTGACCATAGACCTGGAAAAATGCATTTGCACATTTCAGTTGCAGTGGGATACAGGCAGTTTCTCTGCTTTCACATCAGAGTAAGTAAGTAAGTAAGTAAGTAAGTAAGTAAGTAAGTAAGTAAGTAATTTATTTGTATAGCACATTTAAAACCAAAGTGCTTCACAGTAAAATAATAAGAAAAATAAAATAAAATAAATTAAAAGAAATAAATACAAAATATACAGAATATACAGGTACCAGTACTGACAGATGAGACAGAGCAAACAAGACAGGAAAGAAACAACAGCACAGCAATACAACAATACATACAGTAATAGGGTCTCCATCCCAGAATCCCACAATTTCAAAGGTCATTGAAGGCAAGTCTAAACAGGTGTGTTTTGAGAGAGGTTTTAAACACTGACACCTCAGATACAGATCTAAGTTCCTGTGGTAGACTATTCCAGAGACGTGGGGCATAGACACTAAAGGCCCTGTCCCCTTTCATGGAAAGCCATGCACGTGGGACCATCAGCTGTCCCTGGGATGCAGATCTCAGTGACCGTAAAGGGACATATGGACTTAACATGTCCACTATATATGTTGGAGCACGTCCATGTAATGCTTTAAAAACCGTCAATGCTACTTTGTACTGGATTCTAAACTTCACAGGGAGCCAATGTAGGTCCGCCAATATGGGTGTGATGTGATCTCTTTTCCTGGCTCCAGTAAGTAGCCTGGCTGCTGCGTTTTGGACTAGCTGTAAACGTGCAAGAGATGATTCACAAATGCCAGTGTAAAGTGCATTACAATAGTCCAGTCTTGAGGTAATAAAAGCATGTGCGAGTTTCTCAAGATCTGGTACAGTTAAAAAATATTTTAACTTGGCTATGGACCTAAGCTGAAAAAAGCTGCCCTTTACAACAGCATTTATCTGCTTATCAAATTTTAGCTCTGAGTCAAATAGTACACCAAGATTTCTGACTAGGGGTTTGCTAAAAGCAGTTAGAGGGCCAAGATCTTTCTTCAGGGCCTCAGTTTTGTTAGGAGGTCCAAATAGTATTACCTCGGTTTTGTTGGCATTTAACTGCAAAAAACTGTGAGCCATCCATGTTTTGACCTCTGTGATGCAGTCACTGAGCAATTTCATGGAGCTCTGGCTTCCAATGGACAGAACAAGGTACAGTTGCAGATCATCTGCATAAAAATGAAATGTTGTGCTTGCGCAGGATTTGACCTAGAGGAAGCATATAAAGAGAGAAAAGAAGAGGGCCCAAAATGGACCCTTGTGGGACTCCAGAGGTCAAGGTAGCTGGTGTGGATGAAAAGGTCCCAATGTTAACTGTGTAAGATCTGTGCTTAATGTAGGAAATAAACCACTGTAGAGCCATGCCTCTAATACCCACACAATGTTCTAGATGCTCAATGAGAATGTCATGGTCCACTGTATCAAAAGCAGCACTCAGATCTAATAAAACCAGTATAGAACAATTTCCAGAATCTACATTCATTAACAGGTCATTTGTAACTTTAACAAGAGCAGACTCTGTGCTGTGGAATGCCCTGAAACCTGACTGAAAAGTTTCCAAGATGTTATTACTCTGCAGAAAAGATGTCAGTTGGACAGAGATAACTTTTTCTAGAACTTTACTTAGAAATGGTAGTTTAGATATAGGCCTATAGTTACTTAAGTTGTTTACATCCAAATTATGCTTCTTTAAAAGAGGCTGGACTATGGCCTGTTTGAAGCAGTTAGGAACTGTACCATGCACAAGGCTAGAATTTATAATAGCCAGAACATCATAACCAATAGTATCAAAGTTTGCTTTAAAAAACCAGGAGGACATTACATCATTTGCAGAGGTAGAGGATTTCATGTGTCTGATAATGTCTGATAGATTAGAATATGAAATCAATTCAAAACATTCAAAAGTCATAGTAGCTGGTGTGTAAATAGGTCTTATTCCAGTGATTAATATGTTGGACCTAATGCTTTCCACCTTACCAACAAAGAACTTCAAAAAGTCCTCGCAGTTTTTGTGTGATGCATTTGGATCCCTACATGGTGCCGGATTTAAAACTGAATTAATTTTCTTAAATAAAAATGCAGGTTTGTGCTGATTTATGGTGATCAACCCAGAAAAATACTTTGCTTTTTCAGATGCAGACAGCTCTTGGAAAATACACAAACTTGACTTAAACATCTCGAGTGACACCTGAAGCCTATCATTTTTCCATCTACGCTCTGCTCTTCTACAAGCTTGTCTTGCAGAACGAACAGTCTCATTCAGCCAAGGTTGAGATTTAAATCTGGGGTTGTAAATTCTAAGAGGAGCAGCCACATCTAATGCTAAGCCACAGTTACTCATAAAAACAGACACAAGCTCCTCAGTGCTCGCATGAGGGCAGGGATGAGAGTGAGATAGATTAGAATATTCCTCAGAGAATTGAGATGGAGATGAAGGAGAAAACTTCCTAGAATAGTGTTGTGCAGTTTCGATAACTGTCTGATTTGTGGGCAATAACGCCTTAAACAGAACTGTTTTATGATCAGAAAAAACAGTATCCATTACAGTGACTGCATCAACACTAAAACCATGGGTCAAGACCAAATCTAGTGTATGACCATGTTCATGAGTAGGACCTTTTGCATTTTGAGTGAAATCAAAAGAGTCCAGCATATTATTGAATTCATTTACCAAGGGCTTATTTGCACAGCATATGTGAATATTAAAGTCTCCCAAAACCAAAATCTGATCATACTGCACCCTTACTGAGGACAGAAGGTCAGAAAAGTCTTTGAGAAAGTCTTTGTTTATTTTCGGAGGTCTGTATATGAGAATACACAGCAAAGTATTTATAGTGTCAATGCTGAATGTTAGAGATTCAAAGCTCTTGTATGTATCAGTTGTGAGAACGGAGCATTTAAACTGATTTTTGTAAAGCACAGCGATCCCACCGCCTCGTCCAACGGTTCGCGGTGAGTTTAGGAAACTGCAGTTTGCAGGGCACAGGTCAGAGAATGGACTTACATCATCCACACGCAGCCACGTCTCTACTAGGAATAAGAAATCCAGATCACTTGAAGTAAAAAAGTCGTTTAAAATAAATGTCTTATTGAAGACTGACCTCACATTGGCCAAAGCCATCTTCCTTGTTGAAACGGAACTTCCAGATGTCTGAGATTGATGTTGCAGAAGCCTCAGGTTGTGGTGTTCAACACCTCTGTTCCTGGATGTAAACAGCTTGCGGTGGTGGTTGAGTCGCACAGGAAAACAAAGAGATGTCACCGTTGAGACCGGACAGAGAAGAACAAGGTGAGAGTGATTTTGATTCCGATGGAGACGGCGTAGTTTCACCCGTAAGCCAGCACGCCTCCCTCGCTTTCTGTGGCTCTTTCTCTGTCGTAGAAAGCAGCAGGGCATAGGCCGAAAGCAGTCCTGGATTCCAGGGTGACGCTGATGATAGAACTGATCCCATCCGGTAGTATGCGAATGTATATCCACATTTGAGCGTATTGTAAGCAGTGCGTCGCGATCATACTTAATATACAACGCCGTTGTTGAGTGGAGCCCCCAAACAAAAATATAAACACAAACATACAAATAAAGAACAGGTACCAGCAGGACAGGTAGAAAGCGACGGCAAGCCGAGAGACATACTGGCGCCATCTTGACATTGAGTGACATTTCCTTCCCTTTGTGTTAACTTTGTCATGGACGGTGTTCATAAAGTGTATGTTAGTCACCTTCAAGCCTTTATCTGAATTGCAGGACCAATAGTATGTGTTCAGCAGTGGCGAACCATTACTATTAGAGCTGGGACTTCAGCTCAGCCGAAACTTAGCCAGACACACCAAAAAAGCAACAGGGCAAAGGATTTTGCAAGGGATGAATGGCAGGGTGCCAGGTAGCTCTGTTGTGTGTAGCTGTAAATGTTGATTTTAAAAGTAACAGTAACTTACAGAGGGAAATGAATACACAAGTCTGAGTGAAAAATACTATGGCAAGCGTGCAGCATGGAAGAAGAGTCTGGAGACAGAAATCTCAATTTCTTGGTTGTTAGTTTGTGCTACTTGCTCTCAAAAGCTTGGCTTGACCGCTTTATTAGCAAGCACTACTGATGAATGCTACACTGGCTGGAAGGTTACTTCATTGTTGCGCTGACAGTGCTGACTTGCAGTTAAGCTCACATTGGCCTTCGAGAAGGCCAAGGGTGATAATTCTTTGGTCCCTCCCACTATAAATCAAAATCTGATTCGTTAATTCATCTGTCACTTCCTCCATAAACATACACTGCCATGGCATTCTGTCCCAGCAATGAAGTCCTAACCAATGAGCGAGCCAGCTCTAAACTCTTCTCAGCCTAGAGACAACAAACAAAAAAAAATCTCATTGGATAACTCTGTTTTAATGGTTTCACGACAGTAATCCTTTCATTTCTGAAGCAAATTTGAGAGAAAATGAGGCCAAATTAGAATTAGAAGAGAATAATTATCATGAAATTATGAAAAAAATGAAAGCAATTAAAGAATGAAAGAAATTAAATATCAGCATTTCAAATGCTATATGTTTGGGCCTTCTCTGAAGGCCTAGAAGGCCCTGATGGTTCCCCTCTGGTATTCAGCAAGATAAATTTCCTGATTTTGCATGTGGAAGCACTAGAACCAAAGTCAATCATAAAATGTCATTTCACTCCATTGAAAATTGTTAAATGACCATCCCATCTGATCCTTCCTGACACAAAACAGGATGATGTCCTGAAATTGTGAGTAGCTATACATCATCCATATTCACATTTTATATGTCTGGCTGGGATACTTTTATTTCCAACTCCTGTAGTGGAACTGGATATGTTGTGTGCAAACTTTTCTGATGTTGGCTAAATGCTCATCATCTGTCAGCCGTATCTCAAAGATAATCTCTAAAAGCTTTCTCCATGCAAAGACTGAAGTTGTAATGATAAATGCCTCCCAACAAGGTTACAAGGAAAAACTCAAGACTAAAAGAAAGATGGGAAAACTGACCTTATCAAGACCTTCTTGTCAAGACCACAAAAAGAAACATAATGGACAGGGAAGAAAACAGCAACAAATGCAAAAACATTGTCATTCTCTCCATTTTTGGACTATCTGAGAAACTCAGGAGGATCTTCTACAAACACAACATCCATGTACACTTCAGACCCAGTAACACTCTGAAGTAGAAAGTGGTCCACTCCAAGGACAGAATACCCAGACACAAATGTAGTGTATGCAATTCAATGCAGTGAGGAATGCACGGACCTGTGCATTGGGGAAATGAAACAACTGCTTCACAGGCGCATGGTTCAACACAGGAGAGCCAGTTCCTCAGGCCAGGACTCTGCAGTCTATCTTCATCTCAATAGCAAAGGACACTCATTTCAGAACTGCAATGTACTGTACACATTTTAGCCAGAGAAGACTGGTGGTTTGAAAGTAAAAGTAGTCATCTTCATCAACCTGGAACAACCATAATTGAACAGAAGAGGTGGTCTGAGACATCACTTATCAGCCACTTACAATGCAGTCCTTGGCACACATCCCAGAAAACTGAATACACATCCACACCAAGACTCAGCTGACTTCAATGACTCACATGGTGGCAGAGAGAGCCATCAACCCACAGATCACCCTAATGACCCTCTAGGCTGCTAACACCGTTCACACCCATCTGGCCCCCAGTGACCCTAACACCTACAGGATGACTGAGGCTACGTTTACATTAGACCGTATCTGTCTCGTTTTCTTCGCGGATGCACTGTCCGTTTACATTAAACCGCCGGGAAACAGGAATCCGCCAGCGTCCACGTATTCAATCCAGATCGTGTCAGCTCCGGTGCTGTGTAAACATTCAGAATACGCGGATATGCTGTGCTGAGCTCTAGCTGGCATCTCACTGGACAACGTCACTGTGACATCCACCTTCCTGATTCGCTGGCGTTGGTCATGTGACGCGACTGCTGAAAAATGGCGTGGACTTCCACCTTGTATCACCTTTCATTAAAGAGTATAAAAGTATGAAAATACTGCAAATACTGATGCAAATACTGCCCATTGTGTAGTTATGATTGTCTTTAGGCTTGCCATCCTTCCACTTGCAAGTGGTAAGTGATATGCACTGGGATCACACACACACAGCGGCTCAGTCCCGAAAACACTGCTAGTGTGCTTCACTCGCGTGCTCTGTGAGCTGCTCAGGGCCGGAGTGCGCACCCTCCAAAGGGCACTCGCTGTTCAGGGCGGAGTGATTTGGAGCGCAGGATGCCTGCGGAGCCGAGCGTATCCATGTATTGGTATTGTTGTGTGCACGCAAATCGTGTATCGGTGTTGCTGTGTGCACACTAATCATTTTAAAAACGTTAATCTGATGATCCGCTGATACGGTCTAATGTAAACATGGGCTGAGAGTGTCAACGACCCATGTGACCTCAGTGACTCTCCTTAGGGTTGCTTTTGGTCCACTAGAGGATAAATATCTGGAACTCCCCACTAATCAGACAGAACTAAAGAAGCCTTTCGGACAAGAAGTGAAACGTCTTCAAGGATTTCAAGAAAGTCCATTTGCCTTCTTTAGCACCTCCGGTTTATGATGACTTGGGTGACTGAGAGCCTTCACAGACATACTGCAGGATAATGGGAATTGATCTGTTTGTGAACTGACAGACAACTCACTGTCCAGTGTGGTTCATGCTTTGAGCCAGGATATGTTTCCACACAATTGGTGAAATCTACTGCTTCTAGTTTCCACAGGGTGAGAATGGATCCCATTCCGACAGACAATGTTACTAGAGTGTCGACAGCCTCATTCTGGGCAGACAGATCAGTGATTGATATCTGTTGTTGATGGGCCCGCTGTGCCCACGACCCATCAGACTAGATCTGCAGTCCCAACTGAATGGATCACTGAAATACAGCAGACTACACACTTTGAAATTCAGGGTTTGGCCCTGGTAGTGACCCGAGCAGACTACACACTTTGAAATTCAGGGTTTGGCCCTTATAGTGATCCGAGCATACTGCCATGTTTGGAAAAGAGCAGACAAATACTTGCGAGTGTTTGTGCCCCATCTATGTGCTGCATGTATGCAGGCAAATGGAAAGCTTTCTCTTTCTGCTCCAAAACATGAGAGATTGGAGTTTTTACAGTGTATGTGAGGGCGGCACGGTGGTGTAGTGGTTAGCACTGTCGCCTTACAGCAAGAAGGTTCTGGATTTGAGCCCAGGGGCTGATGGGGGCCTTTCTGTGTGGAGTTTGCATGTTCTCCCCATGTCTGCATGGGTTTCCTCTGGGTGCTCCGGTTTCCCCCACAGTACAAAGACATGCAGGTTAGGCTGCTTGGTGGTTCTAAATTGACCGTAGGTGTGAATGTGAGTGTGAATGGTTATTTGTCTCTATGTGTCACCCCTGTGATGATCTGGCAACTTGTCCAGGGTGTACCCCGCCTCTTGCCTATAGTCAGCTGGGACAGGCTCCAGCTTGCCCGCAACCCTGTACAGGATAAGCGGTTATGGATAATGGCTGGCTGGATGGATGGACAGTGTATGTGGAAGTAGGGATGGGTTTACAGTTTTTGCTGCTGGGAGCAAAGAGACTAGTCAAAACATTTCTTAAATATATCAGTAAAAGATACCTTAAATATACCAGAGACACCAGTGATGCTGACCTTTCCTGCTCTTAGGACCTGCCTGATCCATCCTGATGCCCTATTTCTTGCTGGATTCTCATCACTTCACTCCTGTGGAGGATGGCCCCTTATGAACAGGCTAAAGGCACACTTAGAAGATGGATCTGGGCACTTACAGTTTTGCTATGATGGCTGAGAACTACAATTGGCATGATAACTTTAGAACTGCAGTTGTCATGAACAGTTTTACACTCAAGTCTCCATCAATGAACAGTTGATATCTTCAACACAATAGACTTCCTGTTAAAACTATAATGAATTTCCTGGTTACACAGTTATACTTCGTGACTCGATAGGACACTTTTAGAAGTGAGTTATTCATAATCACGCTATCTGTTATCACCCAGATGAGGATGGGTTCCCTTTTGAGTCTGGTTCCTTTCAAGGTTTTTTCCTCATGTTGTTTGAGGGAGTTTTTCTCTCACCACCATCTTCAGTGGGAAGAGGGATAGAGGGATGTCCTCAGTGGGGTGGGGGGAATTTGGTCCCAGCCTAGGTGGGAGCCTCCTCATTCAAAAGTCATGTTTCTAAGATAACATCACATGTTGTTTAAAAAATTTTCTTGCAATACATTACATCATTTTTAAATGTATACTCATCCCATTATCTCTAGCCGCTTTATCCTTCTACAGGGTCGCAGGCAAGCTGGAGCCTATCCCAGATGACTATGGGCAAAAGGCAGGGTACACCCTGGACAAGTCGCCAGGTCATCACAGGGCTGACACATAGACAACCATTCACACTCACGGTCAATTTAGAGTCACCAGTTAGCCTAACCTGCATGTCTTTGGACTGTGGGGGAAACCGGAGCACCCAGAGGAAACCCACACGGACAACATGCAGACTCCACACAGAAAGGCCCTCGTCAGCCACGGGGCTTGAACCCAGATCTTCTTGCTGTGAGGCGACAGCGCTAACCACTACACCACCATGCCGCCCCTAAATGTATACTATAAAAAACAAATACTTTATATTGCACACTATATAATCTCCATTTAATTGTGAACAGTGAAGTACAACTGATATTTTGCTTTATGTTAGCTTACCAGTGAAATCCTAACTTCACTACCCAGTATAAGTCTTTGTTGAAGTGGGAAGGTAATTTGTGAACATGCAGTAAACTGTTGTTAGAAAAAGGACTTCCTGTTTTAATACTGCACTTGAAGTAATGAAAATCCAGTTTTCCTTGCATCAGCACTAAAACAGGTTCCAGGGTGGTAGACAGGAATGCAAATTTTTTGGACCAAAATAGATCCAAAATCACATGACACTGGAAAATTCACATCCCCTTTTGTGCAGCTTGCACCATGTCAGCAGTGCATGCTAATTTATGAGCACAAAAATACAGAGGACAAATGTAAAAACAACTGGCTTACACCAAACCAAAATAGCAACATCACCAAATTTCTGGCAGCATAAATAGTCTTGTTGCTAATATAAACCTGTGAATTGATAATGTTCATTTGAAATTTCAGTGGTAGCTTCAACCAATAACTAAACAAACATCCATCCATCATATAGCCGCTTATCCTGTTCTACAGGGTCGCAGGCAAGCTGGAGCCTATCCCAGCTGACTATGGGCGAGGCGGGGTACACCCTGGACAAGTCGCTAGGTCATCGCAGGGCTCTAAACAAACATGCATGTGCTAATTAAAATGGAACAAAACTATTTTGGCCCAAGTTTATTTTACCACCATGTACAGTGAGAAGGAGGGTAAGAGAGGTAAATAAATAAATAAATAAATCCCCAAGGATCACTGTTGGTGAATTACAAGAAAAAAATTAAATCTTAGGGTTTCCAAGTCTCCAAAATCACCATCAGATTCCACCTCCATACGAACAGATTATTTGGAAGGTCTCATCTCATCTCATTATCTCTAGCCACTTTATCCTTCTACAGGGTCGCAGGCAAGCTGGAGCCTATCCCAGCTGACTATGGGCGAGGCGGGGTACACCCTGGACAAGTCGCTAGGTCATCGTAGAGCTCTAAACAAACATGCATGTGCTAATTAAAATGGAACAAAACTATTTTGGCCCAAGTTTATTTTACCACCATGTACAGTGAGAAGGAGGGTAAGAAAGGTAAGTAAGTAAGTAAGTAAATAAATAAAAAATAAATAAATCCCCAAGGATCACTGTTGGTGAATTACAAGAAAAAAATTAAATCTTAGGGTTTCCAAGTCTCCAAAATCACCATCAGATTCCACCTCCATACGAACAGATTATTTGGAAGGTCTCATCTCATCTCATTATCTCTAGCCACTTTATCCTTCTACAGGGTCGCAGGCAAGCTGGAGCCTATCCCAGCTGACTATGGGCGAGGCGGGGTACACCCTGGACAAGTTGCTAGGTCATCGTAGAGCTCTAAACAAACATGCATGTGCTAATTAAAATGGAACAAAACTATTTTGGCCCAAGTTTATTTTACCACCATGTACAGTGAGAAGGAGGGTAAGAAAGGTAAGTAAATAAATAAATAAATCAATCAATCCCCAAGGATCACTGTTGGTGAATTACAAGAAAAAAATTAAATCTTAGGGTTTCCAAGTCTCCAAAATCACCATCAGATTCCACCTTCATACGAACAGATTATTTGGAAGGTCTGCCAGAAAAAAAGCCTTTTCTATCAGTTAACCACAAATGTAAGCACCTGAAGTTTGTGAAACACTACTACAACTTTGACTGGAACCGTGTTCTCTGATCTGATGCAACAAAAATGGAGCTTTTTGGTAATAAACACTCAATCTGGGTTTGGTGCAAAAAGAACGATGGCTATAATGAAAAGAACCCAATCCCAACTGTAAAATATGATGGAAGTTCTGTGATGTTTTGGGGCTGTTTTTTCCTCCAAAGGCCCTGAAACCTTGTTCAGGTACATGGCATTATGGACTCTATGAAATACCAGGATGTTTTAAATCTAAGTCTGGCTGTTTTATAGCATTGAGGTAGAAACTGTCCTTGAATCTTGTTGACTTTGGGAGGAGAATATTTTATTTGAAGTACTGAAAAGGTATGCATATAAAGGGCATATTGTAGAGTCATATGATATATGACATGTATTTTTAAGATAAGATAAACTTTTTGATCTTGTGTCATGGAAATTCTCATCTTACAGAACCTCCAAAGTAGAAAAAAAGAGTAAGAGTTTTTTGTAACAGACATTAAAGAGTGTGTAATAGAAATGAGAAAAACTCAAAAAACAAAATATACACACAATTTACAAATTACATACAAAAGACATTGCTCATAATTGAATAGTATACTGAGAGAAATAATAATCATGATTATTTATAAATAAAATGCATTTTAAATTAAATATTTTAATTTATAATATAAATTATTGAACTTGGACCCAAAAAATGTCATATTTCATTGACCCTAAAGCTATAGTCCATCAAAGATCCTGGAAAATGTTGAAATAGAAAACAACCAACAGAATGATGGATTATTATTTATCCTGAACACTAGATGGCATCAGACTCTGCCATCATGACGGGGCCTGTGTTCATGTTGTCATAATATCCTTGTAGTCGTGAAATCCTATCCCCATGGACTAGAAAAGCAAACTTATATTTTCTATAAGCAAGAACTCAAGATACAGAAAGTGTGTGTAATCATAACACAGGCTGCACTACAATCCTGCACTATTCACTGCTGCAAATTAACCCATGATGACACTGGCTAAGTGATTCATAATAATAATAATCCATTATTCACTTATCCTGTGCAGGGTCGTGGGCAAGCTGGAGCCTATCCCAGCTGACTATGGGCGAGAGGCGGGGTACACCCTGGACAAGTTGCCGGGTCACCGCAGGGCTGACAAACAACCATTCACACTCACGTTCACACCTATGGTCAATTTAGAGTGACCAATTAACCTAACCTGTATGTCTTTGGATTGTGGGGGAAACTGGAGCACCCGGAAGAAACCCACATAGACACAGGGAGAACATGCAAACTCCACACAGAAAGGCCCCCATCAGCCACTGGGCTTGAACCAAGAACCTTCTTGCTGTGAGGTGACAGTGCTAACCACTACAGTACACCACCGTGCTGCCTATGCTACTACTACTACACTAAAAACTTTCAGTAATTTTAACTTTACACAACCCCAAATCAGAGAAAGCTGGGACGATTTGGAAAATGCAAATAAAAAAAAGAAAGCAGTGATTTCAAGTCAAGTTTATTTTTTATAGCGCTTTTAACAATAGACATTGTCGCAAAGCAGCTTTACAGAATTTGAATGACTTTAAACATGAGCTAATTTTATCCCTAATTTATCCCCAATGAGCAAGCCTGTGGTGACGGTGGCAAGGAAAAACTCCCTCAGACAACATGAGGAAGAAACCTTGAGAGGAACCAGACTCAAAAGGGAACCCATCTTCATTTGGGTGGTAACAGACAACGTGATTATAACATTTTTAGCAGTTTTAACATGAAGTCAGTTTCGTTGATGTTATAACTCTTCACTGATGGAAACTTGAGTGCAGAACTGTTCATGAATGTACAATACATTTAGAAATGTACTTTGACTTGTATTTCTTTGCAGATAGATTGAACAAGATATTTCATGTTTTGTTGATCAGCTTCATTTCATTTGTTAATATACATCCATTCCTGCACTTCAGGCCTGCAACACATGACAAAAAAAGTTGGGACAGGGGTAATTTAGGGCTAGTAATGAGGTAAAATGATTAAATAATGATGTGATTTGAAACAGGTGACTGTAATCATGATTCGGTATAAAATCAGTCTTCAGGAAAGGCCTAGTCTTTGAGGAGTAAAGATGGGCCAAGGATCTTGTTTGTCAACAAATGCATGAGAAAATTATTGAAATGATTAAAAACAATGTTCCTCAAAGATAGATATGGATTTGGATATTTCACCCTCAATGGTGCATCATATTGTTAAACATTTCAAGGAATCTGGAGGAATTTAAGCTTGCAAAGGTCAAGGACTCAAGCCTAATCTGAACACCTATGATCTCCGATCCCTCAGACGGCACTGCATCAAGAACCGTCTATAGCTGATGACACATAGGCTCGGGATTACTTTGACAAACCCTTGTCAAGCTCTATAACACGGAGTTACATCCACAAATGCTAGTTAAAACTTAACTGGGCAAAAAGGAAGCCTTATGTTAAATGTGTCCAGAAGTTCCGTCGACTTCTCTGGGCTCGGAGGCATCTGGGATGGACCCAGTGGAAACATATATTGTGGCCAGACAAATCAATATTCCAGGACTTTTTTTGGAAGAAAAGGATGCTATGTGCTCTGGACCAAAGACAAAAAGGACCATCCAGACTGTTACCAGCAACAAGTCCAAAAGCCAGGATGTGTCATGGAATGGGGTTGTCAGTGTCCTTGGCAAAGGTAACGTACACTTCTGTGATGGAGCATTAATGCAGAAAAGTACACTGAGATTTTGAAGCAACATCTGAGATTTCAACAAGACAATGCAAAACTACATTCCACATGGCAGTTTCATAGAACCATGTTGTTTTTCTCTACTTACGATATATGAGCTGGGAGTGTACGCTGGCGCGTTTGTTGGCTTCTGCTGCTCACTGGTCTGCTGTTTGTTTTATCTGTTATGTCTGCACTTCTTTTAACTTGACCAGATCTGAGTGGATTATCTTATTACGGATTTCTGACTTGCTTTGGATTAAACCTTCTACCATCTACTACAGTGCCTTGCAAAAGTATTCATACCCCTTGAACTTTTTCACATTTTTCCACCTTACAAGCATGAACTTAAAGTTTTTTATTGAGATTTTGTGATAGACCAACACAAAGTAGCACATAATTGTGAAGTGAAACGAAAATGATAAAGGTCTTCAAAATTTTAAACAAATAAAAATCTGAAAAATGTGATGTGCATTAGTATTCAGCCCCCTGTACTCTGATACCTCTAAATACAATCCAGTGCAATCAATTGCCTTCAGAAGTCATCTAATTCGTTAATAGAGTCCTACTGTGTGTAATTTACTCTCGGCATAAATACACTTGTTCTGTGAAGGCCTCAGTGGTTTGTTAGAGAACACTGAAGAACAAACAGCATCATGAAGACCAAAGAACTCACCAGACAGATCAGGGATAAAGTTTTGGAGATGTTTAAAGCAGGGTTAGGTTATAAAAAAATATCCCAAGCTCTGAACATCTCAAGAAGCACTGTTCAATCCATCATTCAAAAATGGAAAAAGTGTGTCACAACTGCAAACCTACCAAGACATGGCCGTCCACCTAAACTGACAGAGCGAGCAAGGAGAGCACTGGTCAGAGAAGCAGCCAAGAGGTGCATGATCACTCTGGAGGAGCTGCAGAAATCCACAGCTCAGGTGGGAGAATCTGTGCACAGGACAACTATAAAGTCATACACTCCACAAATCTGGCCTTTTTGGAAGAGTGGCAAGAAGAAAGCCATTGTTGAAAGACAGGCATAAGAAGTCCCATTTGCAGTTTGCTAGAAGCCATGTAGGGGACACAGCAAACATGTGGAAGAAGGTGCTTTGGTCAGATGAGACCAAAGCTGAACTTTTTGGCCTAAATGCAAAGCGCTATGTGTGGCGGAAAACTAACACTGCTCATCACCCTGTGCACACCATCCCCACTGTGAAACATGATGGTGGCAGCATCATACTATGGGGATGCTTTTCTTCAGCAGGGACAGGGAAGCTGGTCAGAGTTGATAGGAAGATGGATGGAGCTAAATACAGGGCAATCCTGGAAGAAAACCTGTTGGAGGCTGCAAAAGACTTGAAACTGGGAAGGAGATTCACCTTCCAGCAAGACAATGACCCTAAACATACAGCCAGAGCTACAATGGAATGGTTTAGATCAAAGAATATTCATGTGTTAGAATGGCCCAGTCAAAGTCCAGACCTAAATCCCATTGAGCATCTGTGGCAAGACTTGAAAATTGCTGTTCACAGACGCTCTCCATCCAATCTGGCTGAGCTTGAGCTATTTTGCAAAGAAGAATGGGCAAAAATTTCAGTGTCTAGATGCGCAAAGCTGGTAGAGACATAAGTAAAAGTAGAGCATGTGGGGAGGGGGGTGCCGAGTTTAAAAGCAGAGGTACAGGGATGGGGGGGGGGGGGGGCAGAGTCTTTAGATACAAGAGGAGGGGATGAGTTGGAGGTGGCAGGGACAGCAGCAGAGCTTTGGAATCGATTAAAAAATGGTTCAGCTGGTTGGCTTTAACCATAATCACCTTCAGCCTTACTGCTCTTACCCCCACAGCCCATAATGTTGCGCACTCCCCACCAAACCTCTTTCATGTTGTTCTCCTGTAGTTTGCTCTCAACCTTATTCTTATAGGACTCCTTAGCTGCTTTCAGATATTCTTTCAGCTCCTTCTTCATGCCCTTCAGTTCTGTCACATCACCGTTCTTAAACGGTTTCTTATTATTGAGGAGGTTTTTGACGTCGCTGGTCACCCAGGGCTTGTTATTAGGAAAACAGTGCACAGATTTAATGGGAACAACTATGTCCATGCAGAAGTTCAGGTAGCCCGTTATACAATGTGAGGCTTCTTCTATATCCACAGCATCCAATAGCACACTCCAGACTGTGGACTCAAAGCAGTCCCACAAGGCCTCTTCTGCCTCTGGTGTCCACTTCCTGAAGGTGCGTGTGGCAATGGGAAGCCTCTGAACTAGAGGCTTATACAGTGGCTGAAGATAAATGAGGTTGTGGTCTGACCTACCTAACGGGGGAAGGGAGGTAGCACTGTATGCATCCTTCACGTTTGAATACAAGAGATCAATTGTTCTATTTTTTCTAGTAGGGCAGTCAGCAAACTGATAAAAATTAGTAAGGGTGGAGTCTAAGGTGACATGACTGAAATCACAAAAAAAAGCATCTGCATGTTGAGTTTGAAGCCCAGCTATCGTAGAGTGAATAGCGTCACACGCTCGTGGTGGTACGTACACACAGACGACAATAACGTGGGACAGTTCTCTAGGTAAACAATAAGGACGGAGGCTAACCGCAAGTATTTCCACATCCTTACTACATACAGTCTCTTTCACTGTAACGTGACCGGGATTGCACCATCTGTTGTTAACATACGCCACCAGTCCCCCACCCTTCTTGCCAGAAAGTTTGTTATCTCTGTCCAACGTTTAACCCCAGTAGCTCAACATTAGCAGTGGGATTACAGCTTGTGAGCCACGTCTTAGTAAGGCAAATCAAGCTACACTCTCTGTAAAGTTTATGATTCCTTACCAGGGCAGCCAGTTCATCCATCTTATTAGCGAGTGAGTTAACATTCCCCATAACTATAGAAGGGATTGCTGGCTTGTATCTCCACCACTTCTCACGTTGCCTCACCCTAACTTTAACTCCAGCTCTACATCCACGAAAACACCACAATTCCTCAGGGACATCAGCACAGACCTCCCCGCCGCCAGCTTTGCGAAGCGCCAGTAGTTTACTCCTTGTATATCCAAGTTTAGCACCGGAATGATGCGATGCCTCCATATCCATAGGATAAAATATAAAAAACACTCAAAAGTGTATAATCCAAAGAGCAACACAATAGAAAAAGTAAAACAAAAGACAAAGAAGATGCACCAGACAGAGCTACCTAGACTTGCTGCTATTCACATGGCGCACAATGATGACCGTAAAGCTTTATCAACTCTCTGTTAGGGTTTTGCTGGGAATCGAACCCGGGTCACTGGTGTAGTAATCCAGCAAACCCCCACTAGGCCACCAGGGGAATGACTCAAGTGCAGAGGAGTGAGGCAAAAGTAGAGTAGAAAAAAAAAAAAAAAGTTTATTTACAATGCAAAAAGGCAAAAAACAAAAGTATAATCCCAACGCTCAGAAGATATACAAGAAAAAATAAAAAATCCAAAAGTTAAGTCAAAACAAAAAGCCAAAGATAAGAAAAGGCAAAAATCCAAACGCTCAGAAGATCCCAAAATGGTAAACACAAAGTCCAAAATGTCCACAAGAAAACAAAGTACAAAAGACCACAAAGAACATGGACCAGAGCTCTCAGGTGATAACATAACAGCGCAAAGACTCCATGACTAGGGACCAAACTGAGGAAGTATTTATACACAGGGTAATTAGAAACTAGGCGGGGCAGGAAATGAGGAACAGGTGAGGCAAAAAGCACATGAAAACAAAGGCTGTCAAAACAAACACAAAACACAGAAAACAGTGGCGGCCTCTAGAGGCCAAAACAAACATGACAAGATAAAGAAATAACAGCGGCCTCTAGAGGCCAAAACAGTCCCCAGTCCTAACATTCTCTGTTAAGGAAGCAAAGGCTGATTATTTTGCTCATAGAAGAGCAGGTTAAGCAAACCATTGTGCTCTTTGTGATATAAGCATGAAATTTGGCATGATTGTTGCTTATAGGTCACTTTTTCAGAAAAAAGTGCTAGCCATGAAAAAAATTCAATATGGCGGCCATTTTTTCAAGATGGCCGCCAGACGCATCCTCGTTTCATGTTTTTGTTAAGAAAACACAGAGCAAATTGTTATATAAACATGAAATTTGGCAATAATGTTCTGTGTAGGTCATGTTATCAGTTAAAAGTGCTAGCCCTCCAGAAAATTCAATATGGCGGCCATTTTTCAAGATGGCCGCCAAATGCATACCCATTTTGTGGCTTTGTTAAAAAGCCACAGTGCATATTGTCATATGAACCTGAAATTTGGCAATAATGTTCTGTGTAGGTCATGTTTTCAGTTGAAAGTGCACTTTTAGCACTTTTAGCTGATAACATGACCTACACAGAACATTATTGCCAAATTTCATGTTCATATCATAATTTGCACTGTGTTTTTTTAGCAAAACCACAAAACAGGGACACGTCTGGTGGCCATCTTGAAAAATGGCCGCCATATTGATTGTTAGGTTTATTATATTGTACTGTAAGGTCTTATTCCTTTGTAAGGATAAATAGTTGTAAATATTTGTTCTTGACCAAGAAGGCAGTAATTCTTAATACTTAATATTGTAGTTAGAATGCCAGCTAGAAGGCATTGAATTCTGTGTAACTTGTAAGTGACTGTGTGACCTTCCTCCAGTCACAGAGAAGTGCTGACCTACTTTGCTAGACTAGACATAAACATGTCTTTGTTTAAAATGGTAAATGCTGAGTTGTTAAGAACATATTCTTGATATGAAATGTGTATTATTGATCAGAGATGTGTCTGGACGGCACCAAGGTCTGCAATGATGTCACACACACCCACAGCTGCATATCCAACGTTAATGTTAGATTTAAAGCTGCATTAAGTGATTCATGTTAGTTTTATAGTTTATAGATTTGTTGCCTTATTGCTGCACAAAGTGTTAAGACTTTATATTTTAGAGCTTTTTAAGATCCTTTATTATTTTGGACTATTGCATATACTATGGCAGTGATTTAGATTTAATTGTTAGATCTAAGATGCATTTAGTGATTTAAGTTAGTTTTATAGTTTTAAGTTAGTTTTATAATTACAGAATATAATTTAGGATTGTTAAGACTTTATGATTCTAATGTTAAGACTTTATGAGTTTAATCCTGAATCCTTCCTCTGGGGAAGTAGCACTTCTATTATCATCTCATCATCTCTAGCCACTTTATCCTGTTCTACAGGGTCGCAGGCAAGCTGGGGCCTATCCCAGCTGACTACGGGCGAAGGGCGGGGTACACCCTGGACAAGTCGCCAGGTCATCACAGGGCTGACACATAGACACAGACAACCATTCACACTCACACCTACGGTCAATTTAGAGTCACCAGTTAACCTAACCTGCATGTCTTTGGACTGTGGGGGAAACCGGAGCACCCGGAGGAAACCCACGTGGACACGGGGAGAACATGCAAACTCTGCACAGAAAGGCCCTCGCCGGCCACGGGGCTTGAACCCAGGACCTTCTCGCTGTGAGGCGACAGCGCTAACCACTACACCACCATGCCACCCCCACTTCTATTCTTATTTTTCTTATGTTTCCTATGACTGTCTTTGTTTAAGTTTGTTCTTATTTTTTGTTTACTTTCTTATAACATATCTTTGTTTAACATTGTTAAAGACATATTCTTATTTGTTATTTTGCTTATGATTGTCTTACTACATATTGATGAAATCAAGATGTAATTTGCTGACTTAGCACACATTCATGTGTTAAGAAATTATGATTTTAATATTTTAGCTTTTCATCCTTTAAACTATTTCTGTTTAACTTGGCATTAATCTCTGATGTATTTGACCTTCTTTGAATAGACTTCACAGACTAGATATATTATCTGTGGTTAAAAATTCCATCACCATCTTAAGTACATATTGCCCCATGTTATATCTGACCTGAAGGAGTGTACGTAAGCAATGATCTTTAAAATCTGTCTGTACCTTGCTATCATGTCATATCATCAGAAATATGTCATTATGTTATGATTTACACACACACTGATGGAAATTATTTGACCTGCCCCAAGATCAAGCAGCTCACTTGCACGCAAGTCATACACACACACACACACACACACACACACACAGACACAGATATCAAAATGATGTCACTCACTCACACCCCCCCATAGACACACATACACCCTCTATAGTGATGTCATTTACACACAGATAATATTCACATATAATAACCCTCTGTATTCTTGTCTAATGGGGGAACTTGCGAATAAAGATGTGAACTACATTGGGGTTCCTGTCTTTTTTTGCGACTAACCCCCCAGAGCTCTGGGTGGCGCGAGGGCATTGGCCTCGAGAAGTAAATTGACCGTGTGACTGCCCCAGCTTGATCTTGGGGCGACTGACTGGGTGAACCCTAATATTGAATTTTTTTCATGGCTAGCACTTTTTTCTGAAAAAGTGACCTATCAGCAACAATCGTGCCAAGTTTCATGCTTATATCACAAAGTGCACGATTTGGAGCAAAATCTGCCTTAACCTGCTCCACTATCAGTTGATCAACACCCAGGCTCACAGGCCTAGGGTACTTTTTAAAACAATAAATTCATTCCTTAACCCTGCTGTAAACCCTGCTGACACATCAATTACCTGTGAGGAATTTTTAGAATTCTTCATTGAAAAAATGGACAAAATCAGATTTAATATCTCACCTGTAAACTCTGCTCTACCAGAGACTCTTGAGCCAGTCAGCTCCTTTCAGCTGTTCTCTCTGGTATCCTCCTCTCAGCTGTCTGATATAGTGTCTCATTTGAAGCCTTCCTTTTGCCCTTCTGACATCATGCCCTCTCGACTCTTCAAGGAAGTTTTTAGTACACTCTGCCCCATTATACTAGCTATTGTAAACTGCTCCTTATCTAATGGTATTGTCCCCTCTATCTTTAAGCATGCAGTAGTCCAGCCTCTGTTAAAAAAGCCCAGTCTGGACCCCAATGACCCCAAAATTTTTAGATCCATCTCTAAACTACCATTTTTCTCTAAGATTTTAGAAAAAGTGGTTTTCCAGCAGCTTTCCTCCCACCTAACCAACTTTAACATTTTGGATAAATTTCAGTCAGATTTCAGAGCCCTTCACAGCACGGAGTCTGCCTTACTTAAAGTGCATAATGACATCTTGCTCACCGTAGACTCTGGTTCATGTGCCATCCTTCTCCTGCTTGACCTCAGTGCTGCATTTGACACCATAGACCACAATATTCTGTTGGCGTGCCTACATGACAAAGTAGGACTGCAAGGCCTAGTCCTGAACTGGTTTAGGTCCTATTTGGAGGATAGAACCATTTGTGTTAAAGTAGGCAGCCAGTCTTTCTCCACTGCTGCAAGTAAATATGGTGTTCCCCAAGGATCCATTCTAGGCCCCCTGCTCTTCTCCCTTTACATGCTGCCCCTGGGCTCTATCCTTGAGAAGCATAACATTCAATATCACTGCTATGCCGATGATACACAGCTCTACCTGCCCTTCACTCCAAATTGCACTTCCACCCTCAATAAACTGTCTAGCTGTCTTGAGGATATTCAATCTTGGATGGCACGCAACTTTTTGCAACTTAAATAAAGCAAAACTGAAATCATTCTATTTGGCTCCTCCTCCTCTGTCAGTAGCCTTGGTAATGCACTTGGTCCTCATTCGTCAAACCTACATAGCGTAGTCAGAAATCTGGGCATTCTACTAGACAGCTCCTTAACAACAAGCAAGTCAGTAGCGTGGTTAAAGGCAGCTTCTATCAATTAAGAACTATAGCCAAGCTGAAACCCATTCTACCCCCAACAGACCTTGAAACAGTCATCCATGCATTCATCTCCTCCCATTTAGACTACTGTAATTCCCTGCACATAGGTATGTCACAATCAAATCTCAACAAACTCCCGCTTGTACAGAATGCTGCTACCAGGCTCCTTACCAACACAAAAAAGAGGGAACACATTACGCTGATTTTAGCTCAGCTCCACTGGCTTCCAGTTAAATTCAGAATTGAGTTTAAAATTTTACTTTGTTTTTAAAGCCATTAATGGTTTAGCCCCACCATACATTTCTGAACTTCTGCTCCCACACTCTGCACCCAGGTCACTCAGGTCACAAAATCAATCACTTCTTACCGTCCCATGTTCACACCTCAAAACCCATGGTGACCGAGCTTTCTCTGTAGCTTCTCCAAAGCTTTGGAGTACCCTCCCTCCACACATCAAATCCTCCCCTACAATTACCTCTTTTAAATCTAATCTTAAGACCTATTTTTTCTCACTTGTTTTTAATTCAGATTGACATCTGATATTTTATTTTATTTACTTACTTATTTTTGTTGTTGTTGTTGTGCCACCAATAACCACACATAATCTTGTTTAGATGTACACTACCGTTCAAAAGTTTGGGGTCACCCAGACAATTTTGTGTTTTCCATGAAAAGTCACACTTTTATTTACCACCATAAGTTGTAAAATGAATAGAAAATATAGTCAAGACATTTTTCTGGCCATTTTGAGCATTTAATCGACCCCACAAACGTGATGCTCCAGAAACTCAATCTGCTCAAAGGAAGGTCAGTTTTATAGCTTCTCTAAAGAGCTCAACTGTTTTCAGCTGTGCTAACATGATTGTACAAGGGTTTTCTAATCATCCATTAGCCTTCTGAGGCAATGAGCAAACACATTGTACCATTAGAACACTGGAGTGAGAGTTGCTGGAAATGGGCCTCTATACACCTATGGAGATATTGCACCAAAAACCAGACATTTGCAGCTAGAATAGTCATTTACCACATTAGCAATGTATAGAGTGGATTTCTGATTAGTTTAAAGTGATCTTCATTGAAAAGAACAGTGCTTTTCTTTCAAAAATAAGGAAATTTCAAAGTGACCTCAAACTTTTGAATGGTAGTGTATGGTCTTATTATTGCCCATGTTAAGACTCCTTAGCTAACTTTTTTGTGAAGCACTTTGGCTCAACCCCTGTTGTTTTTAAATGTGCGATATAAATAAATGACTTGACTTGACACATTCTGCACACATTACAAAGGCATGGCTGTGGAAGAAGATTGTGCCTGATCCCTCTGTCTCCAATAGAGAATGTGTGGAGAATTTAGAAACATAAAATATGACAGTGATGACCCCATACTGTTGCACACCTTAAGACCTGTTTGCAGGAAGAATGGGACAAAATAACAATAAAATAATGTGCTGTTGTGCTGGTTTGAGTGTAATACAGGTAAAAAAAAATATTGACAACTCATTGGTTTTCAGATTTAATATAAAATTTCAATGCACCGTTCCAACTTTTTCTGATTTGGGATTGTAAAATGTCCTGTTTCTTAATCACACAGCACTCTTTTGGTAATCGCAATTAATTTTGTGTGTCTTTATGTCATGATGTCTACTCACTAATCTAAATTCAGTAATGGAAAAAAAAAAACCCAGTGCTTTCAGAATTACAGTGCAAAACAGGAACTGTATATGAATGTTGACAAGAGGGAAAGAAGAAAGAGGAAACGTAAGAAGGGGCGGTGCCTTTCAGTCAAACATGAATTCATACAATTTGAACTGTGAAGAGTATCAGTCAGAGACGGAAGAGCTGACACTCATATACACACTGAATCTGA
Organism: Neoarius graeffei; assembly: GCF_027579695.1. Lineage (NCBI taxonomy): Eukaryota > Metazoa > Chordata > Actinopteri > Siluriformes > Ariidae > Neoarius > Neoarius graeffei. The sequence continues at coordinate 56,762,160 of NC_083584.1, forward strand.
TGTGTGTAAAACAGCACTACGCGTCGATGTCCTGTAGATTTTTCAGCCAGTTTTTTTGTGAACTTGTATCTTGATATGATACAAACACAACCATGGACAGGAACCCCTGGGTTTCAGCTCTCATCATTTTACTCCACTTTACACTTTACCTCTCAGGTAAGAGAATGAATTCCTTTATGTTACTCTGAGACAGCCAATATCTTTGGTTTTACCAATATTCTTTTTTTACAATTATATATATATATATGTGTGTGTGTGTGTGTGTGTGTGTGTGTGTGTGTGTGAAATAAAATACCCATTTACCTGAGTGTTATGAATGTCACTTACCGTACATGCGTATATGTGTGTCATGTACTTTCCTCCATTTTCCGTCAGTAAATAGCAATGGAGTTTCTGTACAGTACGTCTATGATTTGTGTGTGGAATCAAATGATAACTTACACTTGTGATGGAAAGTGACATTACGTGATGTATAAAGCACAAAGTTAGAATGAAGCCATGACATAAGCTTAAAAAAAAATCCACCATCTGGGAAGTTTTGTGAAAAATCCACTCCCACACTGTGTGTCAACATTGAAATGGTTTGTGTGTTTCTCAGGAGCGAGTGTCCCAAATGTTACTGTGCACATATGGGAGGGGAATGTAACTCTTACATGGGACTATCCTGAGGAAAATCTTGGGGATTATCTCTCTCTAGTCCAGCTGCTTAAGTAAGTCATGTGTACACACACACACACACACACACACACACACACACCATTCTGTGTAAACTCTAGAGACTACTGTGTGTGAAAATCCCATAAGATCATGAGTTTTTCAGAAACCGATAGCAGTCCATCTGGCACACAATTCATGCCACAGAGATCAGACTTTATCTTCATTCTGATGTGAACGTTATCTGAAGCTCGTGACCTGAATTTGTATGATTTTATACATTGTGCGGCTGCGACATGATTGGCTGATTAGATAACTGCAATTGTTCCTAATAAACTAGAAGGTGAGGGTGTGTATATGTGTGTACAGTGGGGTTCAGTGGTTCCATGAGTACACTGAAAATCTGGATTTTTTTCTTATTTAAAAGAGGAAATAAACCAAAAGTTTTAAAACATTCTGAAACACAGAAAGGGAAATCTGCAACATCTTAACTAGACAATATTCAACATGTTGCACAATTTCTCAGTCAATATTCTTTCTTTGAGTCTTATCCTTTCCATCGCAGCGTGTGTCCGATGGATTTGGTGGAGTCCATCCCAGCTTGACTGAACACTGCTATTAAAGCAAAAAAAAAAAAAAAAGCCAACAGAGCAAATACTAAAACTTTGAAATTCATGTCAATATTTCTAAGAGTCTACTTTTCAGTCTGGTTGTTGAGCTTTATGTTGAAAAAGAATGGCAAACACAGAACCTCTGGACCCCGTGGTATACTGTGTGTATAAATGCAACAGTTCCAGTTCACTAATCTGACCAGTTGAGCAGTGTTCTAAGAAGGCCAATATTTCGCAATAACAGCAAAGGAATGTTTCACTGTGACTCATCCACATAAAATTCCACTTCATCAATTAGTCAGTATCCTTTATTTAGCCAGGTAAAAGACTCACTGAGATTAAGGGTGTTTTCACACTTGGTCCCTTTCAGCCATCTAACCGAACTCAGATCGATGACTCAGCATTTTTTGCGCATATGTGAACACTCCAACCGTACCCAGACCCCTTTAAAGCGAACCGAACTGAGACCACCTCAGGAGGTGGTCTCAGTACGGTTCGCTAAAAATCAATGGTATGGTTCGCCTAATCTGCGCATTGTGAACAAAAAGCGCACCGGGTTCACTTCGCCTTTTTCACTGTAGTTTAACCTTCTTCGTTTGCCGTAGTTGGTCATGTGACTGGAGCAGGGAAACTCAACTTCCTTTTGGAACTTACCACAGCCGCTGGAATAAATTTATTTTCCTTAATCTGCACTATTTTGATCAAAGAATACAGCAGGGCAAGCATGGCAGCAGACATTTTGATTCAAGAGAAAATTACCCAGAATTCCGTGCACTGGGGGTCTGAGGGCTCTAGAGGACCTGGTGTGAACAGAAAGAGGACTGAGGCCCCATCAAAGCTTAACTGGACCAGAAAGAGAACCCAGTCCTCTTTGTAATAAAGTCACAGCGTGAACACAAAAAGAACTGAGTTCTTTTTCTGTTGGTCCACTTTTTGGTCCACTTAAAAAGGACTGAGTCTGGTTCCTTTAAAGGGGACCAGGTGTGAAAACACCCTAAAAAGTCTCTTTTCCAAGAGTGATCTGGCCAAGAGGGCAGCAAACTCAACAACATCATCAGCAGCCATGATGATCAATAGTTTTCAGGAATATTATTTTTGATGTAAAACCACAAACTGGCCTAGTGGTTAGCGTGTCCATGTCTCAACCAGGAAATCCTGAGTTCTACTCGTGGTTGGGTCATACCAAAGACCATCATAAAAATGGTACCTACTGCCATCTGGCAAGGCATGCTGCAATACAGATGCGAGTGGGGGAGTCAAACTCTCGTGGTTACCAGAGGACTTGCCCCACCTGTAACGCTAGCTGTATAGGCGAGAGGCCGAAGGCTAACGAATCGGAGTTTGGCGCCACACCCATGCACCTTAAGGAATTGGGTAGTACTGGGACAGGAGACTGCCTGGGAAGACCAGATCTTGGCATGGGAATGGACTTTGACTTTTTTTTTTACTTTTGATGTAAAATATGAAAGCTCATCAGATGTAGATGGAAAGGAAGAAGGGACGTTCATTTTACCAGAAGCTACTTTCACATGAATGTACAAAGGTACAATGCAACAAAGTCAGTGTGGCTTGTTTTGGGGGTCTTTTTCTGTTCATGGATCACAATTAAATGGAATATTTAGCCACATTGTGTACAAAATGTCTCTCAGTGTTAATTTCTTGTTAAAGCTGTTGTATGAAAGCGATAATACACTTGAGATCGTGCTGTTGTACTGACTCTCAGCACAGCTGTAATTAGCTACGACACTTGGCCTTGTGCCTGTGACCAAATCACACCATGCTGATATCCAGCACAACAGCATGACCTTGAGTGTGACATTGCTTATATATATATATATATATATATATATATATATATATATATATATATACACACACACCCACACACACACACACAGTGGTGCTTGAAAGTTTGTGAACCCTTTAGAATTTTCTATATTTCTGCATAAATATGATCTCAAACATCATCAGATTTTCACACAAGTCCTAAAAGTAAATAAAGAGAACCCAGTTAAACACATGAGACAAAAATATTATACTTGGCCATTTATTTATTGAGGAAAATGATCCAATATTACATATCTGTGAGTGGCAAAAGTATGTGAACCTCTAAGATTAGCAGTTAATTTGAAGGTGAAATTAGAGTCAGGTGTTTTCAATCAATGGGATGACAATCAGGTGTGAGTGGGCACCCTGTTTTATTTAAAGAACAGGGATCTATCAAAGTCTGATCTTCACAACACATGTTTGTGGAAGTGTATCATGGCATGAACAAAGGAGATTTCTGAGGACCTCAGAAAAAGTGTTGTTGATGCTCATCAGGCTGGAAAAGGTTACAAAACCATCTCTAAAGAGTTTGGACTGCACCAATCCACAGTCAGACAGATTGTGTACAAATGGAGGAAATTCATGACCATCGTTACCCTCCCCAGGAGTGGTCGACTAACAAAGATCACTCCAAGAGCAAGGCATGTAATAGTTGGTGAGGTCACAAAGGACCCCAGCATAACTTCTAAGCAACTGAAGGCCTCTCTCACATTGGCTAATGTTAATGTTTATGAGTCCACCATCAGGAGAACACTGAACAACAATGGTGTGCATGGCAGGGTTGCAAGGAGAAAGCCACTGCTCTCCAAAAAGAACATTGCTGCTCGTCTGCAGTTTGCTAAAAATCACGTGGACAAACCAGAAGGCTATTTGAAAAATTTTTGTGGACGGATGAGACCAAAATATAACTTTTTGGCTTAAATGAGAAGCATTATGTTTGGAGAAAAAAGAACACTGCATTCCAGCATAAGAACCTTATCCCATCTGTGAAACATGGTGGTGGTAGTATCATGGTTTGGGCCTGTTTTGCTGCATCTGGGCCAGGACGGCTTGCCATCATTGATGGAACAATGAATTCTGAATTATACCAGTGAATTCTAAAGGAAAATGTCAGGACATCTGACATGAACTGAATCTCAAGAGAAGGTGGGTCATGCAGCAAGACAACAACCCTAAGCACACAAGTCGTCCTACCAGAGAATGGTTAAAGAAGAATAAAGTTAATGTTTTAGAATGGCCAAATCCAAGTCCTGACCTTAATCCAATCAAAATGTTGTGGAAGGACCTGAAGCGAGCAGTTCATGTGAGGAAACCCACCAACATCCCAGAGTTGAAGCCGTTCTGTACGGAGGAATGGGCTAAAACTCCTCCAAGCCGGTGTGCAGGACTGATCAACAGTTACCGGAAACGTTTAGTTGCAATTATTGCTGAACAAGGGGGTCACACCAGATACTGAAAGCAAAGGTTCACATACTTTTGCTGCTCACAGATACGTAATATTGGATCATTTTCCTCAATAAATAAATGACCAAGTATAATATTTTTGTCTCATTTGTTTAACTGGGTTCTCTTTATCTACTTTTAGGACTTGTGTGAAAATCTGACAGTGTTTTAGGTCATATTTATGTAGAAACATAGAACATTCTAAAGGGTTTACAAACTTTCAAGCACTACTCTATGTGTGTGTGTCCTGTGTCAGTGCAATCACCTAATATGTGCACCTTCTCTCTTTTACTAGTTATTCTGATTCTTCTAGAGACTGGTTCAATGTCTCCCACTGCCAACTTATTAAAACCACCGTCTGTAATATTGAAAACCTTCCAGTGAATTCAAATTTCAAAGTGAAAGTTGGAGTACTCACGACTCAAAACATTTTCTTGTGGAGTACTAAACGGTGGATTAATGTTCGGGAAAGTGAGTATTTAATCTGCTTTCTTTTCTTTTATAAACTGAAACGTGACAATCTGTACATCTTTTACAACAGCAGAGATTCATATTCTACTTGCTACTTATTCTTCAGTTTTGGGAATTATACAGAATTTTAATTCCAACTTCCTCCTGTAACTCAAAGTGTTGATGACAAAACCTTTGTGTCATAGGTCAGCTGATTGCCCCAACATTCAGTCTGTCATCCACTTCATCCTCTGTGCGAGTCAAAATACACAAGAAACAGATACTTGATGAAATCTTTCCTAACGGTGTGCAATACACTACGTACCTGTGGCCAGATGGGAAGAAAAACCAGGTACAGTTTACGCTAAAATTCACTCATTAATTGTATGTTAGGTCTTAGATCATTTAACGTCAGCCAGAGAGTAATGTTTAACCTGTTTTACATTTTCATGCGTGTTTTGGCTGGTGAAGAACGCCCTGTGAGTTAACCATGCTCTGGTGTTGTTCTTGGTACACAGACACTGACAAAGAGTGATGACACTGATGATGATGATGATGATGATGATGGCGAGATCACATTCATGTCATTGCAGTCAATGCAAGTGTACTGTGTGTATGTGAAGGTGGAGAGTAGCACAACTCTTGCGAGCAATGTCTCTTCTGTACACTGCATAAAGCTACCATTAGGTACTCTCAACAGCACTCGATATGTGTGTGTGTGTGTGTAAATCTATCCTCAGAGCATGAATATAAATGTATTGCCTTGGGACAATAAATTCTTATCTTGTTTATTCATCATGTCTTGTTTATAGATGTGACCCTGCTTATTTACTTCCTTCTGCTGGGCCTGGGGCTGCTGGCCATTATGGCGTTTATCATGTTCTTGATGTGTTTCACAAGGCGACCTCGGAAAATGCCCAGTGCTTTGGTGAGTCATTTCTGTCTTCATCTGGTTTCATCAAAACCAAAAGTGGTGAACAAGCAGCTTTTAGTGAGCAAAAGAGGAACAAAACACCTCATTCACGCTGATGCATATGATCAGTGAAACAATACTTCACACTTTGTAAAAACCTAACCAGAGAGAAACAATAGGACCGGGGCTTTTTGTATCAACAGTTACTGACCTTTTAATCTGAAAGCTGTAACCTGAAAATTTTCTGTAATTTTTCTTTGTGAGAAGTGTGATTTTTATTTTGAGTTTTACAACAGTGATGCTCTGATTTTGACTAGCAGTGTTCCAAAAGCACTGACACACTCTATGGGCAAAAGTTTGTGGACACCTGACAATCACACCCATACAGTATGTGCAATTGTTCCACCCCATATTAAGTGAGGAGGTCTGACCTGCAGTTACTATTCCAGTTCATCCCAAAGGTGTTCAGTGGAGTTGAAGTCAGCACTCTTTCATCACTTTCATTGTCATGCTGGAACGCTTTTTTGGTCTTTTAGTTCCATCCATCCATTATCCGTAACCGCTTGTCCTATGAAGGGTCACGGGCGAGAGTTGGAGTACACCCTGGACAAGTCATTGTCGGGCTGACACATAGAAACAAAACAACCATTCACATTCACACCTATGATCAATTTAGAGCCACCAATTAGAAGAAGAAGAAAAAGAAGCCAAGACAAGAAGCCTTTATTTGTCACATGTACACTCAAGCACAGACATAAGCACACAGTGAAATTTAACCTCTGCATTTAACCCATCTGAAGCAGTGAACACACACAGTGAGCAATGAGCACACACACATACCCAGAGCAGTGGGCAGCTACACTACAGCGCCCGGGGAGCAGTTGGGAGTTAGGTGCCTTGCTCAAGGGCACTTCAGCCTAACCTCCAGGCCATGGCTGCCCTGTCTTAACTTAACCTGCATATCTTTGGACTATAAGGGAAACCAGAGCACCCAGACGAAACCCACACAGACACGGGAAGAACATACAAACTCCATAAAGAAAGGCCCTTTTGGCCATCGGGCTCAAACCCAGGACCTTCTTGCTGTGAGGAGACAGTGCTAACCACTGCACCACCATGCTGCACATTCTTTTAGTTCCAGTGAAAGGAAATTGTAATACCATACAAATACACTCTGGACTATTTTGTGCTCCCAATTTCGTGGCAGCAGTTTGGACAAAGAGCCGCATGTGACTGTGCTGGTCAGATGTCCACAAACCTTTGATCATACAGTGTATTTAATATAACAGCACTGGTACATTTGACTGTGTCCTCAAATTTGGCCATATTGTATCACTTACCTGATAATAATTTTACAATCATGCTGCTGTCCTGAATATCAGCATGGCTTTATTACCGACAAACGAATCACAGCCATGCTGACATTCAGTAAAACAGCACTCTTGCTCATGTGATGTTGCTTAAATGTGTATCTTGTGTGTCTTTTCTCCCTCAGAAACTTGTTGTAAATGTATGGAAGCCCATGATTATTAAATCTGATCAAATGGAGACCGTGACAGACAAAGGATGGGTCATCATCACCAACAACACAGATACAAAAAAGAGCACTGAATTTACTGAGGAAGACAAAGAGAGGAAAGGAAGCGTGGACAGCGGATTAAGCATAGAACACCTGAACCTGTCTGTCAGCAAGGCAAAGACGGAGGAACAGACCGGAGATGTACAAGTGGACAGCGGTTGTGGAAGTCTAAAAGGGACTGAGATCAGTGGGAGTGTTGGCAGAATCACGAGACAACTCTCCATACATGAGATACACCACAGTGGTAAAGATGAAGGAACTGAGGACAGTGGGTTGGGACTGGGCAATCATGAAGTGTCTGGTTCTCTAGAGGGGGAGGACACTGGACTCTTGTCCCAGGTAGTGGTTGGAGATGGATATCGGAGTCAGAGTCCCTCTAGCGTGGACGTCCAAATTGACGTGGACTCAAACTTGGCTGCTCCATCTGCTGGATACAGGTCTGGTCAGGTGACATGTACATGTTCAGCCCATGAATATTGCATTTGGTGCAAATTTAAGAATCCTTTCACTGTCAACTGTCAACCAGTAACTCAATCACAGCCAGACTTTCGACAAATTGATGATGGAAACTCTGTGAGTTCGAGCTACTTGAAGAAGAGTTTTAAGCAGACAGTAAACCTTTTAAATATGGAAGTCCCGTCAACAGAGTCCGATAATAACTGCGCTTCTGAGTCTTCTCTCATTCTCTTGTCATGTCCACTACTTCTGCAAAATGAAAAGGAACTCGATAGCACAAGGTCTTTCACACTTGATAACATGGAACTTAGAGTTTCCTGAACTGCTTGCTGGTGGCATTTGCATGAAAAAGGAACCAATGTGACTGGAAACATGGCCTTTCGCTTTCAGCTACATTCTCAAGGGAACGTGAGAAAAGAATGAGTCATATATTCAAACACTTTTTTTTTTTACACAGACTTACTCACTGCATAGATTATAATTTTAGATGATTAAGAGTTTCATCATCATCATCAACTGGGGATGCAAATATAAGCCAATCTGGACAGAATAAAGGATGGACAAATTGTCAGATGGGCTATGAACAGATGATCTTTCTACAAAATAAAAAAGGCAAAGGAGAAAATAGCAGCCAAAATATGTGTTGCTCTTGATTCAACTGTAAACCATTTGTTTTTCTGAATGCCTGAAATGTACTACAGTGCAGTAATAAGATCATTTATGCTTCCTTGGCCTTACGGATTTAACTATTCTGTGATGATCAAGTTCTTTATCTGATAGAATAGTTATTTAAATGTGTAAAAACGGACAGTTTATGACTCCTGAAAAGTCGTACTGATTATTCTTTTACTCGCCAAGTGCTGAATTGTTTAAGATGAATGTCTGCTGTATGAGGAATGATTCAAGCACAACACCTGGAGGAATTAAAGAACAGAACATTTTGTTCTGCCACTCAGAGTGACTTCCTCAGTCTTCAGAAACACTTTATGTGGTATTCTGTGTATATCTGAGACATTACAGTGTTAATAAAGCGCAACACATATGTGCCCTGATCGTACAGGGGTCAGAACCGGAACAGATTCGGCTCTGAGGATACAGAAACAGTACTGGTCCTTATCTGTATTTATACTAAGTATATTTATTTATCTACCTATTTATTCTTTCACTCACTCACTCACTCACTCACTCACTCACTCTCTATCTTCGCCTTTTAGATAGCACTGAGGATTCCCACATGGGGAAATGGTGAGGAGAATTCAATAAATCCTTTTAAAACCAAGACTAAAACTCAGACCATGTCTGTAGGTAGACTTCTTCTCCTCCCCACATGGGCTGCTGTGCATGTTTTTGTTGGTGGAAAAACCTGCCTTGAGCAGAGAGGAATAAATTGTCTATGGAAACACACAGTTATTTCAGTCATCATATTTTCATGATCTGTCAGTTTTAATTAAAACTGGTTTGTCCAATTTCTGATCAGTTTAATTCTAAATTTGTAATAACCAATAAATAAATAAAAACAAATTACTTTATCATATAGCATATATTTTGTCCTTATTCTTTTCCATAAACAAAAAAAATCACTTCATGAGGACTTTATAATGATAATGCCTTTTGCTTGGTGATTTCTAGCCAACAGAAGTCACTCAGAGCATTCACTCAGCTGCAGTTTCCTTTGAATATATTTTTTTTTAATTCAAGGAAGTAATATTTTGCAAAATGGAAAATTGTGTTTCCATTTCACATTTAAGTCACATGACATGAAAAGCAAATGGAAACCCTTCAAAAAAATGTGCGCTCTGTCAGAGATATCACGAGAGGAGAAAACCAGCTTTAAATCACATCACTCAGTGGAAACACAACATACACTACTGTGTTGTCTTTTTTAAATTGTACTGTTTTATTTTTATTTTTCAAAGAAAGAAAGAAAGGAAGGAAGAAAGTGAATCACAGGGCATCAGCTTCAGTCTGATTGTCTCCATTGTCACTTGGAGCCTGTGGGAAACAACAAAAAAAAGGTGCTGAAGCAGGACGTTTTTTTCCTTCACGTCATTTGGATGTGAATATTAAGGGTGTGTTTCTGGAGGTTTCAGAACAAACAAAGACTATGTTCATGAACTTGTTCATTAAAATGCGTCAGTCTTTAACATTTGCCTCCTCGGAGTTGTGATGGGGAATATTTGGCTCCTAGGTTGTTTCTATTTTAGGGAATTGAGCCAACAAAATTTGTTAGAAAACATCACTGGAAGATACAAACCAAGATAATATGTAGTTCAAACCAATTATGAATCATAGTGATGTAAAATAGAGCAAGAGAGTCAAAGCTAACAGACTGTTTCTTTCTCAGGTTTTTTTTCTTTTTTTTCTGGTGTTTTCCGGTGACATACGGTTCATAATTTCTAGGAAAACATAAAACAAACAAAAGCACTTCTAGTACAGGTCACACCCATCCCCTTCTTCAAAACTATGGGTGAAGTAAACCTATAAATAAAACAAAGAAGGTGAAACTTGAGTGAGTGAATGAGTGAGTGATGTTAATCATAAACAGAATTAATTTTAATAATCAGTTCTTTGAATACACAAATGGAAAGCCCCATGATTATTCAAAACCAAAGAAGAACATTTCAAATTTGATAGAAATAATCACCATAAAAAGCCATAACTGACAGAAACTTAAAAGTAGAAGGCCTTTTGGTTTCATAAAACCATTGAAATTTAGTTCCCTCTGAAATTTGGTCATTGTGATATATGTTTATTTCTGCAATATCTAAAAAAATATATATCAGGCCATTCTGTGGCTGGGAAGTTATTTAATTTGAGGGGATTAAAGCAAATAATGTGCATGAAATCACTTGCTTCGCGCAGTCAAGCAAATACAGGAAGTCCGTGTGTGTGTGCATGCACAGGTTTACCTTGACCGTGCACTGACAGTTACATCATTTTGTTGCTAAACGAACAGCTGATCACACCGAGGTGCTTGCTGACTGCCGATATTTATTAGTTTGGTCCTGCGTTTCCTTTCCTTCATATATAACATCACGTCTTTTCTTCTCGCTTTCTGTTACTGTAGTTAGTCTTCCATGTTTCATTCGCATTATCCATTTTTCTCTCCTGTTTCAAATTTGCATCCTACAATACCTTGTGTGAATGGGGAAAGCCCACCATTTGATGCATGATGTAGTAGCTTGTATTATATCACGGTGAAGCAGGAAAAAATAGTGGAGAATTTAGGGCCACGTGGCTCTAAATTCATTAATTGTTCTATTTAAAAAAAACTCATAAAATTGGAAGTCTGTGATTTGATTACAGTAGCTTTCAGTCCACTAAACAAAAATAACTGGGTGTTGGGAAAAATTCTTATTATGACCTACACTTGAAAGATCTGAAAGTCAGTCTAGCTTGAAGTTAATTAGTGAATTTATATCAATTAGTTCATTAGTTAGTATATTTATATAAGCTCTTCATTTGGTCTTGAATACAAGAATTCATATTTTATGTTTAAAAAAACCCAGGGTGAATAAAACTTTCGTTTACTTTGCGAACAGAAAACATCAACTGGAACTGAAAATGACGTTCAGGATGGTTTGGGATTGTTTAAAAGAAGGTCACCTACAGTTTAAAAGAAATGCTTCTGTGGGGTTTCTGAGGCTCATCTCTCAGGTCTATTATTATAAACGCCCTCATGATTGTTGGTTGGTTTCCACCCACATGTTCTCACACACATGACTCTGACATCATTGCATGATCAACTCATCTCATGCCATCTCATCTCATTATCTCTAGCCGCTTTATCCTGTTCTACAAGGTCGCAGGCAAGCTGGAGCCTATCCCAGCTGACTACGGGCGAAAGGCAGGGTACACCCTGGACAAGTCGCCAGGTCATCACAGGGCTTGCATAATCAACTTTGGTCAGTAAACGTACAGACTCAACAGGGAGACAAAAAAGAAATGACAAACTCTGATTTTTAAAGAGATCATGAGCGCAGACTGAACAGTTGTTTTTCTTCACCTTCATCTGTCCAGTGTGTGTGTGTTTGTGTTTATATACTACTGAGGACCAAATATCCCTACAAGGATAGTAAAATTTGACAAGTTCGACCTTGTGGGGTCATTTGGATGGTCCCCACAAGAAAACTGCTATTGTGTTTAGAAAACAAACAAACAAACAAACAAACAAAACTGAGAGCCAAAAAGTTTCCTTTTCATTACCGAGGTTAAGGTTAGGGTTAGGTGCAGGCACAGCATTAATTAACTGCAATAATAATTATGTCAGTGGAAGGTCCTCACAAGCATAGCGAGACAAACTATCCTTGTGAGGATACAGTAGTGTGTGTGTGTGTCCATGATGTCCTCAGACTCCTGACAGGATTGGAACCTGATGTGGTCTTCTGCTGTTATAGATCATCCACCTCAAGTTTTGATGTGTTGTCCATGCTGAGACACTTTTCTGCTCACCATGGTTGTAAAGAGTGATTATTTGAGTTAAATTTCCTGGCAGCTCAAACCCTTGTCCTCTGACCTCTCTCTCTTCTTAACAAGGCATTTTCAGGTGCTGCTAATAAAGTGACTGGTGAGCGTATGTTTTGATTTATATCTTGTTTTCGTGTTGGAGTTTTAATTAGCAATAATCACAAGCTTTTTTGAGACGTAGGTAGGAACAGGTTGTAAATGACAATCGAGTAAATTAAATATCAAGTGCAGGAAAATAAATTGTGAGCAATTCCAGCGTTATGGACGTGACACTTGAACTCAAAATGGCAACAAATGACCCAGTGCATGTTTTATTGTCTCCCAGTATTTAAACAGGTGTTGCATATTTTAAGGCTGTACCATACTGGAGAAGTGATAGAACAAGAACAATTCCCATAGTACATCTAGGGCATGCCAGAAAACGCCAATAAAAGATGCGTTATGGATGTGACAGAAAAAATATCACTTTTCTTGGGTGACTGTACATTTTTATCAAACTCTGTGAAATTGTAAACCTAATGTCGAAATGGAGATATCCATTTGATAGAGGGGTCCAAGGTGAATATTAAAAAATCTTTGTTTAAAATATTTTGTATTTCATGCAGAGTTTCGGAAGGAAAAGTCAGCGTTATGGATGTGACGAAATTCCGTTATGGATGTGACGCGTCTGAAATGGACATGGCATATGTTTAGAAAATCAGCAATTTAACCACCATAACCCTTTGAAAAACTCTCTAAATATCAGCTAAAACTATCAAAGTTCTTAAATAATATTTAGGATGGCTATTGTTTTGCTGTTTTGTGGATTTTAGCATACATTTCTGTGGCTTGTGGCAATAATATAGAATTGTACATGATCAAAGTTGATTTTAGCTTGGGGTTTACATTATAAGAAAGAAAGACTGACATATTAAGGAGAAGGGAACAATTCTTGTGACAAATTGGTTCAACTTATTCACATCTGTAAAATACAGGCCTAGGTGAGATCTCTGGGAGTGGTTTTGATGTATTACATGTTGCTTTATTTTTGCATGGTGAGGTTGACATTTACATGGAATTGCCCTATACAGCCTCTGAATAAGCCACACTGTGATTCTACAGAACTTTAAGCTTGAAATGCTCTCAAATTTATTTTCACAAGATATGAAATTATCCTAATCATCTACTCGTGAACTTTTGAGCAAAAGCAGTGAACATATAGAATAAAAGATAAAATACTGTCTATTTACTGCATTCTTACTTTATTCCGATGCGACAGGCAGTGCATGGGGGACTAATGAGATGTTTAAAACCTTAATAACTTTTCATGCAAATAACCTATTTTGAATAGTGGTCTTGTGGAGTGTAACGACTGGTATGGTATGTAACCACTGCGTGGGTTTGAGTTGACATTTCTTCCTTATATGTATACCGTAGCTGCCTGTTTATTGCGAGTGTGAAACCAGCAGTGCATCAAGCCGAAACAGCCCAAAACTCCCACAGGTGAACTTTAGTTCAGCTGCTTTTGGTAACTTCTAACTTCTGAAAGGAAACCACCAAATGTCTGTCATGGTACGGTATATAAAAACTCACAAACTAACGGTCCTACCCCACATCCTGTCACAGCAACAGAACTTCTTCACATTAGACTTTAGAATGTTCTGGTCTCTATTCACCACATTTTCTGACTTTTACTAAAAATGAAGAGGAGTTTAGATGAAGACTTTCAGAGATATTCTGCAGGGAAAAAAGCATGAAAGGAACTGTAGTAAAAGTGCAACAAGAAATTTCTTTGAGGAAAATCTATCAAATATGACGTGTGGGTATTATTTTGTGAAAATGACAAGCTTCAACTGAATGAAAGATCATAAAAATCATAATTTTGGAAACCAATTCACTTTTCTTCTATTACATCAGGACAGACAAAAAAAAATCCATCAATATACACATTTTAACAGGAAAGTTTCTTTTCTAGACTTTAATGTTACTGATGGAGGACTTAAGACACATTTCATTAAAAAATGCATAATTTATGATTAAACAATCACTGCCATGATTGATTGATTGATTAATAGATAACTTTATTAATCCCCAAAGGAGAAATTGCAGTATTGCAGCAGCAAATTCGCATAAATCACAAAACACAAACAACTTACACAAACCAGACAATGTGGTGTGTTAGTGTTTACAGATATATACCCATACTATACTGATCGATTTAAATAAATAAGTAATAAATCAATCAATCAATAAATAAATAAACAATGTGCAAATTAAATGTAGAATGCACACAATTTAATCTGCTCACTCCCTCCAGCTATAGTTTTTGTGCCCAACCCCATGCCACAGGTAGAGGGCATGGCCTGGCTGTTATTTACAGGAATGCTCTGAAAACTGTGTCCATTAACCTTCACAGTGTTCTTGTCTTTTGAATACCTTACACTAAAAATTACTGGCCTCAAACCTCTAATAGCCCCCAAGCATAACTACGTCATCACTTGTTTACTGCAATGTAGTTGCAATGTACCGGGGTCAGTAGTTGAGCGATATGACGGATGTCAGATTAATTTTACGTGAGAGCGATGTGAGAGGAACGATTTTGCCATACTCTGTCGTGGAAGACAATGAAATTGGTGATTTAAAGAGGGGGAGAACGTCGAGGGTTTACAGCAGGAAAATCTGAATTCAAATCAAGCTTGGAGAGAAGGTAAGAGTCTACAGTGGTCTGCAAAAGTTTGGGCACCCCTGCTCAAAATTGCTGTTACTGTGAACAGTTAAGCAAGCTGAAGATGAAATGATCTCCAAAAGGCATAAAGTTAAAGATGACTCATTCCATTTGTATTTTAAGCAAAAACATTTTTTTTCATCTTTTACATTTTCAAAATGACAAAGGAAAAAGGCCCGAAGCAAAAGTTTGGGCACCCTGCATGGTTAGTACCTAGTAACACCCCCTTTGGCAAGTATTACAGCTTGTAAACACTTTTGTAGCCAACTAATAATCTTTCAATTCTTACCTGGGGGATTTTCACACATTCATCCTTGCAAAAGGTTTCCAGTTCTACAACCCCGATTCTAAAAAAGTTGGGACAAAGTACAAATTGTAAATAAAAACGGAATGCAATGATGTGGAAGTTTCAAAATTCCATATTTTATTCAGAATAGAACATAGATGACATATCAAATGTTTAAACTGAGAAAATGTATCATTTAAAGAGAAAAATTAGGTGATTTTTAAATTTCATGACAACAACACATCTCAAAAAAGTTGGGACAAGACCATGTTTACCACTGTGAGACATCCCCTTTTCTCTTTACAACAGTCTGTAAACGTCTGGGGACTGAGGAGACAAGTTGCTCAAGTTTAGGGATAGGAATGTTAACCCATTCTTGTCTAATGTAGGATTTTAGTTGCTCAACTGTCTTAGGTCTTTTTTGTCGTATCTTCCATTTTATGATCCGCCAAATGTTTTCTATGGGTGAAAGATCTGGACTGCAGGCTGGCCAGTTCAGTACCCGGACCCTTCTTCTACACAGCCATGATGCTGTAATTGATGCAGTATGTGGTTTAGCATTGTCATGTTGGAAAATGCAAGGTCTTCCCTGAAAGAGACATCGTCTGTATGGGAGCATATGTTGCTCTAGAACCTGGATATACCTTTCAGCATTGATGGTGTCTTTCCAGATGTGTAAGCTGCCCATGCCACATGCACTAATGCAACCCCATACCATCAGAGATGCAGGCTTCTGAACTGAGCACTAATAACAACTTGGGTCGTCCTTCTCCTCTTTAGTCCAAATAACACGGCGTCCCTGATTTCCATAAAGAACTTCAAATTTTGATTCATCTGACCACAGAACAGTTTTCCATTTTGCCACAGTCCATTTTAAATGAGCCTTGGCCCAGAGAAGACGTCTGCGCTTCTGGATCATGTTTAGATATGGCTTCTTCTTTGAACTATAGAGTTTTAGCTGGCAACAGCGGATGGCACGATGAGTTGTGTTCACAGATAATGTTCTCTGGAAATATTCCTGAGCCTATTTTGTGATTTCCAATACAGAAGCATGCCTGTATGTGATGCAGTGCCGTCTAAGGGCCCGAAGATCACGGGCACCCAGTATGGTTTTCCAGCCTTGACCCTTACGCACAGAGATTCTTCCAGATTCTCTGAATCTTTTGATGATATTATCCCAATATCCCAATGCGGCGTGGCGATGTAGCTTACAGCAGGTTATGGTCGCTGAACTGCTGGCTGTCCAGGTGGTGCTCTGAAAACAGTGTGGGCTTTATAGATAATTGGGCTAATTTTGAGGGCACTGCTGGCCTGTTAGGGCGGGACGGTATCCATCCCACTCGGGAAGGTGCTGCTCTCATTTCCTGCAGCATAGGTCATAGTCTTAGAACAGGCCTAGTTAATTTCTGACAATCCAGAGCCAAGGCCAGGGAGCAGACGAACAGGCTAAACCGACTGTCTGCTAGCTGCACAGAGTCGTCACTCAGGGCCCACTACATCGAGACTGTGTCTGTTCCCCGAGCTCAACAAAAAGGTAGAAATTTTCAGAGAGTTTGTTCCAGTAACCTAATCAATATAAAATTAGATCATACTGACTGTACAGCTGCTGCCAGCACCTTTGATCTAAAGGTGGGGCTATTAAATATTAGATCTCTTACATCTAAAGCGCTAATGGTTAATGAACTCATTACTGATCAGGAGTTTAATGTACTGTGTTTAACAGAAACATGGATTAAGCCAAATGAATATATAGCATTAAATGAAGCGAGTCCTCCTGGATACAGTTATATACACCAGCCTCGTCTAACTGGCAGAGGAGGAGGTGTCGCGGTTATTTATAACGATTATTTAGGTGTAACACACAAACCTGGTTATAAATTTAATACATTTAAAGTTCTTCATACTCATATAATGTATGTAGCTTCGAAAAATAAGTCTACCCAGTTAATTCCATTGCTTATTATTTACAGGCCCCTGGGGCCATATTCTGAGTTTCTTTCTGAATTTCCAGATTTGATCTCAGATCTGGTTATTTCCTTAGACAAAGCTTTAGTTGTCGGAGATTTTAATATTCACTTCGATAACCCAGAAGACCCTTTAAAAACAGCATTTGTGTCCATCTTAGATTCAGTCGGGATTAAGCAGAATGTCATAGGACCGACCCATAATGGTGGTCACACCCTTGATCTAATACTAACATTCAGATTAAACGTAGACAATATAGTCATACTTCCACAGTCTGAAGTTATCTCAGATCATTATCTCATCTCATTCAAAATATGTCTGAGTAATAATATATGCACCTCACCACGCTACTGTATTAAACGTACTTTCACGTCAACTACTGCACAGAGCTTTATAAATGATCTCCCAGAGCTGTCAACTTTGATTGGGTCACTGTCAGCCCCTGCAGAACTTGATCAGGCAACTGAATGTTTAGAGTCAACATTCCGCCATACTCCAGATAATGTAGCTCCTCTAAAAAGGAAAATGGTCAGAGACAAAAAATTAGCACCCTGGTATAATGATGACACTCGCACATTAAAACAGACCACTCGAAAATTGGAACGTAAATGGTGTCAAACAAAATTGGTAGTGTTCAAATTAGCTTGGAAGGAGAGCTTCCTGAAGTATAGAAAAGCTCTTAGTGCTGCGAGATCAACATATTTCTCCTCCCTAATAGAAGATAACAAAAATAATCCTAGATTCCTATTTAATACTGTAGCAAAATTAACCAGGAATAAGTCCACTATCAACACATGCACACCTGCAGTATGTAGTAGCAACGACTTCATGAATTTTTTTAATGACAAAATTGAGAATATCTGACAAAAAATTCAAACTACTAATTTAAGGTTAGACAATGTAAGTGACCTTGTAGTTAACAATATAACTGTATCAGATCATCAGTTAGAATGTTTTACTCCCCTAAAAGAAACTGAATTACTTTCATTAATCTCTACATCAAAAGCCTCAACTTGTGTACTAGATCCCTTACCGACACATCTATTCAAACAGATAATGCCTGGAGTAACTGAACCGCTTCTAAAAATAATAAATTATTCTCTTATGATTGGCTATGTACCCAAATCCTTTAAACTAGCAGTTATCAAACCCCTGATTAAAAACCTGACCTTGATCCCTGTCAGCTGTCCAATTATCGGCCAATATCAAACCTCCCCTTTATCTCCAAGATCCTTGAAAAAGCTGTGGCACAGCAGTTATGCTCATATTTACATAGGAATAACATCCATGAAATGTATCAGTCAGGATTTAGACCTCATCATAGCACAGAGACAGCACTGGTTAAAGTAGTAAATGACCTACTGTTGGCGTCTGATCAGGGCTGTGTCTCGCTACTTGTGTTGCTTGACCTTAGTGCAGCATTTGATACCATTGATCATTCCATTCTTCTGGATAGACTAGAAAATGTTGTGGGAGTTAAGGGAATGGCCCTCTCCTGGCTCAGGTCTTATCTAACTGATTGTTATCAGTATGTTGATATAAATGGTGATATTTCCAGACATACCGAGGTAAAGTTTGGTGTTCCACAAGGTTCTGTCTTGGGTCCACTGCTTTTTTCTCTATATATGTTACCTCTGGGCGATATTATTCGTAAACATTGTATTAGTTTCCACTGTTATGCTGATGACACACAGTTGTATGTCTCTGCAAAACCTGATGAGAGACACCAGCTTAATAGAATTGAGGAATGTGTTAAGGACATTAGACACTGGATGCTTATTAATTTCCTTCTGCTTAACTCTGACAAGACTGAAGTACTTGTACTAGGACCACATACAGCTAGAAGTAAGTTTTCTGATTACACAGTAACTCTGGATGGCCTTTCTGTTTCTTCACGTGCAGCAGTAAAAGACCTTGGATTGATTATTGACCCCAGTCTTTCATTCGAAACTCACATTGATAACATCACCCGGATAGCTTTCTTTCATCTCAGAAATATTGCAAAGATAAGAAACTTAATGTCATTGCATGATGCAGAAAAACTAGTCCATGCTTTCGTTACCTCCAGGTTGGATTATTGTAATGCCTTATTGTCTGGATGTTCCAATAAGTGCATAAACAAGCTCCAGTTAGTTCAAAATGCAGCAGCAAGAGTCCTTACTAGAACTAGAAAATATGACCACATCACGCCTGTTTTATCCACACTGCATTGGCTCCCAATCAAATTTCATATTGATTATAAAATACTACTATTGACCTTTAAAGCACTAAATGGTCTCGCACCACAGTACCTGAGTGAACTTCTGCTCCTCTATGACTCGCCACGCCTACTTAGATCAAAAGGTGCAGGCTATCTGCTGGTACCTCGTATAGTGAAGGCTACATCAGGGGGCAGAGCCTTTTCTTACAAAGCCCCACTGTTATGGAACAGCCTTCCAAGTAATGTTCGGGAATCAGACACAGTCTCAGTATTTAAGTCTAGGCTGAAAACATATCTGTTTAGTCAAGCCTTTTGTTAATGGTGTTTATGAGGTAAAGGAGTAGATCTGGAGGGTCCTCAGACATAGAGTGTTTTGGTAAACTGGGATGTATGGATGCTGTCAGTCCTCACTCGCTTGCTCACTCGAGTTTGTTGACGGTGTAGTGGCTGGCTGCTTTATGTCCCGGGGCTCCCTCATGCCTGTTTTACCTTCTGGCTCTCTCCTTTTAGTTATGCTGTCATAGTTAGTTGCCGGAGTCCCTGCTTGTACTCGGTGCAATATGTATACTGTTCCTACTTATTCAGGTGACATTGGGCATACCTAACCACCTGTGTTTTCTTTCCCTCCCCCCCACCCCAAATCTGTCCCTCTGAGTTACATGGAGTCAACAGGAAATCTTTTGGTGGAGAGGGTGGAGACCTCGACTGGCTATCATAGCCTGCAGGGAATCGGCCGTCAGACATTCTGTCGTATGTCCCAGACCCGGTGAAATGTAACTGAATTGTCTTGGCCAGCCCTAAGGGTCCCATCTGCATCTCATCATTGCTGAGGAGTATGCTTCCATCACCCAATCAAGCATCCAGCCAGAGCAGGTCATGATATATTTTACCATATTAACATGCCATTGTTGTGTGTTATGCCTGATGTAAAGACTCTCGTCTCTGCGAGCCTACCACACAGATTTAATACTTGTCATTTTTAGGGCATACCTAACAACGTGTTTTCTTTCTTTCTCTCTCCCCCCCCCCCCAATCTGTCCCTCTGAGTTACATGTTGATCCTGGGATTGAGATGCTGGCCTCTTCTGCCCCTCGGACCTGCTTGATCCATCCTGGTGCCCTGTGTCTGGTCGGAGTTTTATCGCACCACTCCTGTGAAGGACGGCCCCATGAGGACAGTTGAGGGTTATACCTGTTAAAACTGTTAATATTATAGTCAGGCTGTCTGTTGTTGCCCAAATGAGGATGGGTTCCCTTTTGAGTCTGGTTCCTCTCGAGGTTTCTTCCTCATGTCATCTGAGGGAGTTTTTCCTTGCCACCGTCGCCACAGGCTTGCTCATTGGGGATAGATTAGGGATAAAATTAGCTCATGTTTTAAGTCGTTCAAATTCTGTAAAGCTGCTTTGCGACAATGTTTATTGTTAAAAGCGCTATACAAATAAACTTGATTTGATTTGATTATGCACTGTAGATGATGATATGTTCAAACTCTTTGCAATTTTACACTGTCAAACTCCTTTCTGATATTGCTCCACTATTTGTCGGTGCAGAATTAGGGGGATTGGTGATCCTCTTCCCATCTTTACTCCTGAGAGCCACTGCCACTCCAAGATGCTCTTTTTATACCCAGTCATGTTAATGACCTATTGCCAATTGACTTAATGAGTTGCAATTTGGTCCTCCAGCTGTTCCTTTTTTGTACCTTTAACTTTTCTAGCCTCTTATTGCCCCTGTCCCAACTTTTTTGAGATGTGTTACTGTCATGAAATTTCAAATGAGCCAATATTTGGCATGAAATTTCAAAATGTCTCACTTTCAACATTTGATATGTTGTCTATGTTCTATTGTGAATACAATATCAGTTTTTGAGATTTGTAAATTATTGCATTCCGTTTTTATTTACAATTTTTACTTTGTCCCAACTTTTTTGTAATCGGGGTTGTACAAGTTTCTTGGGCTGTCTTGCATGCACTGGTCTTTTGAGATCTATCCACAGATTTTCAATGATGTTTAGGTCAGGGGACTGTGAGAGCCAGGGCAAAACCTTCTGCTTGTGCCTCTTGAGGTATTCCATTGTAGATTTTGAGGTGTGTTTTGGATCATTGTCTTATTGTAGGACCCATCCTCTTTTTAACTTCAACTTTTTTACAGATGGTATGATGTTTGCTTCCAGAATTTGCTGGTATTTATTCGAATCCATGCTTCCCTCGACCAATGAAATGTGCCCTGTGCCACTGGCTGCAACACAACCCCAAAGCATGATCGAGCCACACCCATGCTTTAGAGTTGGATAGGTGTTCTTTTTCTGGAATTTGGCACCCTTTTTTCTCCAAACATACCTTTGCACATTGTGGCCAAAAAGTTCTATTTTGATTTCATCAGTCCACAGGACTTGTTTCCAAAATGCATCAGGCTTATTTAGATGTTCATTTGCAAACTTCAGACGCTGAATTTTGTGGCTAGGATGCAGGAACGGTTTTCTTCTGATGACTCTTCCATGAAGGTCATATTTGTTCAGGTGTCGCTGCATAGTAGAACAGTGCACCACCACTCCAGGGTCTGCTAAATCTTTCTGAAGGTCTTTTGCAGTCAAACAGGGGGTTTTATTTGCCTTTCTAGCAATCCAACAAGCAATTCTTTTAGAAAGTTTTCTTCATCTTCCAGATCTCACCTTGAGCTCCACTGTTTCTCTTAACTGCCATTTCTTGATAACATTACAATCTGAGGAAACAGCTACCTGAAAACACTTTGCTACATTCTTGTAGCCTTCTCCTGCTTTGTGAGCATCAATTATTTTATTATTCAGAATGCGAGGGAGTTGCATTCCCCAGTAGGTCTAAATAACTTTTTCTATGATTAACAAGATTATTCAGCCATCTGCTACTGGGTGGAGTGCTTCTTTCTGAAATTATCTTTATTTACAACTAACACTATCTCCTCCTCTCCCAAAATTCCTGTAGAGTGGTTTTCTCTTTGCACTTACCATCTTCTTTCACTGTTTCTCCTCCACTGCCTGTTGTTGAGCTAATTAAAAACTCAAACTCATCTTCCTGTCAGTTAGATCCTGCTCCCTCCCTCTCATAAAACCCTGACATCCATTATTGCTGAGCCCATCTCTCATCTGAAGCTGGGGCTCTGAATATCCTCCTTCTTCTAGACCCTCACTGTGCTTTTGATACTGTTTGATACTGTTTGAACTACTTGTCTCCTGTCTCTCTGCTATTGGCATTACAGCTTGTCTTTTCCTGGTTAAAATATTCTCAGACAGATAGACAGCAGTTTATTTCCATCACCAAATACAAGTTCTCAATGGCATCCATCAGTTGTGGCATCCCACAGGGTCCTGTCTTCGGTCTTCTTCTGTTCATTACCTACTTCCTACCCCTGGGCCAAATTATTTGCCATCAAGGTTTGAATTTTCAGTGATATGCAGATGAAATGCAGATTTCCATGATCTGCAGGCCTTCCACATCTGCCTTGTCCCCTCCCTTTCTGAATGAATCCACAATCTAAAGCTGAATGATAACTTTTAAAAACATAATACTACCATCTGGTAAGGCACGCTGCCATACAGATGTGAGGGGGGAAGTCAAACTCTTGCGGTTACCAGAGGACTAGCCCCCCACTGTAACCCTAGCTATATAAGTGAGAGGCCGAGGGCTATCGAAATGGAGACTGGCACCACACCCATACACCTTAAAGAGTTGGTTAGTACTGGGACAGGAGACTGCCTGGGAAGACCAGATTCTGGCATGAGAGGGACTTTGACTTGACAACTTTGCACATCTCCATCCTGCACTCAATACCAAGGATACTGAAACACTCATCCATGCTTTTATTAAATCATGATGAGATTATTGTAATCCTCTGTTCATTGGTCTTCCAGCCAAATCTATTGCTCAGCTTCAGTATATTCAAACCTCTGCAGTCAGAGTCCTCACCCACACTAAACACTTGGCACATATCACCCTTATTCTCCAGAACCTCCATTGACTCTCTCTTCTATATCACATTCAGTATAAAATGATTCTGTTCACATTTAAAGCACTCCATGACCACTCTCCTCAATATCTAATGGAACTACTTCACCCCTACTCTCTCATTCACAGTCTCAGATCTTCATCTTCTGTTGTCTGTCCCTAATGTAAACTATCCACCATGGATTCCAGGGCATTTAGGGTTGCAGCCCCAAGCTGTGGAATTGTCTCTGCCAGAGCCTTCATGATTGTACATCTCTCCCCAAAGTCAACACTCATCTTAAATCTTCTCTCTTCTCCCTCTAGTCTCCTTCATCTCCTGATCACTGACTGTTCTTTCCTTTTCTGTGCTTTGAGCCCATCTGCTGTCTTTATACTCATGTTATTGTGACTTTGTTGTGCTCCTTCTCTGTGTCTCTCATCCGTGATGTCTTCTGATGGTTGATTTGTTTGTCTTTCTGTTGTGCCTTTACTCTGTAAAGCATCCTTGGGTTGGTGAAAGGTGTTATATAAATTAAACTTCTCATTGTTTTTGTTGAAGAATGTGTGATGCCACTTGGAGAATAAGTCTCCTGTCCTGAAACAGAGGGAAGCTGTTATATCATATCTCTTCTGCAGAGGGCAGGAATGACTTCCTGTCGTGGTTCTTGTTACAGTCGAGTTGAAGGAGCCTCTGACTGAAAACACTCTGATGTCTGACCAGTTAGTCGTACAGGGGATGTGAAGTGTTGTCTGTTATTTTGAGCAGTTTGTGCAATCATAAATAATAACACCACTCTGAGCATTTGTACAATGATGCAATAAGCCAATCAAGTGACAGCAGGACAATGAATAAATCATACAGATTCAGGTCAAGAGCTTGAGTTCATGTTCACATCAAACATCAGAATGAAGAGAAAGTCTGATCTCTGTGACTCAACATCGCAGCTGGGTGTTGGTGCCAGATGGACTGAAACTGTGATTTTTATGCAACACAGACTAAAAAAGACATCCACTGAGCAGCAGGTCTGTGGTTTGAAATGCATTATTGATTCCAGAAATCAGAGGAGAATGATCTGACTGGGTTGGGCTGACAGGAAGGCAGAATGGATGACATGTTAGTAAAACAGTGTCGGGAATGCCAACTCAGAATATAACCCAGGATGAGAACAAATGAGCTTTTTGATTATTGAGCTTTTTTCGATGAGGAAATGACACCTATATGTTCTGCTTTCTTTTAACCATTATATATTTAACACACACAGACACACTATATGATATACAGCATCTTGCAAAAAGTATTTATCCCCCTTGGTGTTTGTCCTGTTTTGTTTGTTGCATTACAAGCTGGAATTAAAATGGATTTTTTTTTTTTTTTTTGGGGGGGGGGGGGTTAGCACCATTTGATTTACACAACATGCCTACCACTTTAAAGATGAAAATTGTTGTTTTATTGTGACACAAACAACAATTAAGATGAAAAAACAGAAATCTGGAGTGTGCATAGGTATTCACCCCCCAAAGCCAATACTTTGTAGAGCCACCTTTTGCTGCAATTACAGCTGCAAGTCTCATGTGGTATGTCTCTATTAGCTTAGCACATCTAGCCACTGAGATTTTTACTCATTCCTCAAGGAAAAACTCCTCCAACTCCTTCAAGTTAGATGGGTTGCATTGGTGTACAGCAATCTTCAAGTTATGCCACAGATTCTCAATTGGATTGAGGTCTGGGCTTTGATTAGGCCAATCCAAGACATTTAAATGTTTCCCTTTAAACCACTCCAGTGGAGCTTTAGCAGTATGTTTAGGGTCATTGTCCTGCTGGAACGTGAACCTTCGTCCCAGTCTCAAACCTCTGGCCGACTCAAACAGGTTTTCCTCCAGAATTGCCGTGTTTAGTGCCATCCATCTTTCCTTCAGTCTTGACCAGCTTTTCTGTCCCTGCAGATGAAAAATATCTCCACAGCATGATGCTGCCACCACCATGCTTCACTGTAGGAATGGTGTTCTCAGGGTGTTGGGTTTGCACCACACATGGCATTTCCCATGATGGCCAAAAAGTTGGATTTTAGTCTCATTTGAACAGAGAATCTTCTTCCATGTGTTTGGGGAGTCTGCCACATGCTGTTGGGCAAACTCCAAATGTGTTTTCTCCTTCTTCTTCTTCTTCTTATTTTTTCTTGAAGCAATGGCTTTTTTCTGGCCACTCTTCCATAAAGCCCCACCCTTTGGAGTGTATGGCTTAAAGTGGCCCTTTGGACAGATACTCCCAACTCTACTGTGGATCTTTGCAGCTCCTTCAGTGTTATCTTTGGTGTCTTTGTTGCATCTCCAATGAATGCCCTCCTTGCCCAGTCTGTGAGTTTTGATGGGCGGCTTTCTCTTGTCAGGTTTGTAGTGGTGCCATGTTCTTTTCATTTTGCTCTAATGGATTTAATGGTGCTCCCTGGGATGTTCAAAGTTTGGGATATTTTTTATAACCCAACCCTGAGCTATACTTCTCCACAACTTTGTCTCTGACCTATTTGGAGTGCTCCTTGGTTTTCATGTTACTGGCTTAGTAGTGTTGCAGAGTCAGGGTCCTTCCAGAACAGGTTGATTTATACAGACATGATGTGACAAATCAGAATCAGAATCACTTTTATTGCCAGGTATGTGGACACACACGAGGAATTTGACTCCGGTTTTACTTAGCTCTCATAGTACAAAACAGATAAAAAGCGTATACACAAAACAAACAAACAAAAATAATCATGTGACACTGATCGCACACAGGTGGATCTTAATCAACTAATTATGTGACTTATGAAGTGAATTGGTTGGACCAGCTCTTATTGAGGGGTTTCATATGAAAGGGGGTGAATACTTATGCACACTCCAGATTTCAATTTTTTTCCCATATTAATTATTGTTTGTGTCACAATAAAACAACCATGTGCACCTTTAACGTGGTAGGCATGTTGTGTAAATCAAATAGTGCTAACCCTCCAAAAATCCATTTTACTTCCAGCTTGTAATGCAACAAAACAGGACAAACACCACGGGGGATGAATATTTTTGCAAGACACTGTATGGCTTTTCATGGCTGTTTCTTTTCACCCTTATGCAACAGGAGAAGGAAAGAAACGCCAATAAATTTCTTGATATGACTCATTTTACCAAGATGATGCCAACCAGGGCAGCTGCATTTGGTGTCTGCTCACTTACTTGTTCCATTTCTATTCCAATAAAATGCACATCACATGGATAAAATACACAAGCAATCGGTGGTTGTGCATACACAACACAAGCCCATACAAATTCCTCATGGAAATGTAACTGGCAAACACTTAATTCTTACCAAACAAAAAATACATCACGTGAAAGGGAGGGAAGTGTGTCGAGTCTCTTGTGTCATGGATTATTTCTCTCCATTGTGCGAGCTTCCAGAAATGAACTGGACAAACTGACTTTTACTAACTGGAAATAATAATTATACCATCACCTTTACCTGGAACAGCTTTCCATCAACTGTATACCAGTGCACTGTTCTAGAGAATTCTCTTCTCTCATTGTGGCTGGTGCGTAAATTCCTTCACAAGCCCTGACACACATTGTCTGCTCGGTGACTGCATTACACAGCTGGATAATAAGCACCGTAACACTCCGATCATTATTCTTGGTGATTTTAATGACAAACTTGTCTGAGGAAGAGGAAAAGCACAAACAGTTAATTTCCTGTCCAACTAGTGATGAGGGAAAACTCTGGATTATTTCAACAGCAAAATAAAAGCTGTTGATTATTTTCAACCTTGAGCACCTCTTGGAAATTCAAATCACGTTATGGTGCAGATAACACACACACAAAAGCAGAAAGTGAATCTGTGCAGTGGGAGAGCTGAGAGAGATTAGACTACAGAGCTTTATTGTGGTTCTAGCCATATACGGTACAAATACACAATATATTCTGATTCATACATCATATTAATAATTTGTTTCTTCATTTTTTAACTGTATCCCGCTGTTATATTATACTGCATGTTTGCATCATCTGAATGAGGAGCCCAGAAAATTGACTCAACCAGCTGCATAATCATAGATTTAAGTTGCTGATTCAGAGCACAGCCCAATGTAGGAAAAATTCTTTGAAATGTTTTTGATTATAGAGCTTCTTCTTTGAGGAAACGATACCATTTATTTTGTTCTGCTTTCTTTTTTAACCACTTGATTTTTCTCAGCAGTTTCTATTTGACCAAGAATAAAGAAAAACATTTCTGTAAATTTCACTGTGCAGCTCCTTTCAGTAAGATGGTGTTGACCAGAGCCACCACGGTGCTCCATCTCCACTCTCTTGTTGGTTATCATGTGATGGTTCAGCTGGTGTCCACATGACTACAGAAACAAAATGTATTAAAAAAAAAAACTGTGCACATCTGGACTGCCACTACAGGGGAGGAGTTTAAAGAGTGGATAGATTAGATTAGATTAGATTAGATTAGATTAGATTAGATTAGATTAGATTAGATTAGATAGCGTATTTATCATTCTAAAGCCCTGCAATGACCTGGCAACTTGTCCAGGGTGTACTCCGCCTCTCACCCATAGTCAGCTGGGATAGGCTCCAGTTTGCCTGCGACCCCGCACAGGATAAGTGGTTACAGATAATGGATGGATTATCATTCTAACTAAATTTAAATTTAAAGTAAAGTAGAGTGAAATAGAATCTCCAAGGCCTGTTTGCAGACAACAGTGAAATTAGAAGAAAAAAAAAGGCACAATGGATGACAGAGCAGGAATTTCTCCATTGAGGACAATACAATACACACAACACAACTGTTATACATACTGCAGCTGTGTGGACTTCAGTAAAATAAGGCTATGAGTAGGCATATCAGATGCTTGCTGGCCGTGCTGTGAAAGTTCTGCATGCAGACACTCATGTAAGTTTCCAAATCTGTCACTGCTTAACTCTTGAATATTTTCTAATCATGAATACTATCATTAAAAAGCTTATAATTTCTGCTTTCCAAAGAAAATTATCTCATTATGATCTGTTCAGTACTTTGGGAGTAATGACAGGTTGAAGTTGGTACAACAGGGTACACTCTCTGCTCACGGGACATCAGGAAACTGCTGGTGCTTTTTGAGTGACAGGAAAGTGGTCAGGCTCTCTCTCTCTCTCTCTCCCTCTCCTGATCGGTTTCTGACTGAATTACTCATGAATATCAATCGGATAACTTTCATAGGGATGTTCTCTCACTCTCACTGATGAAGTATTCAGCAAAATTTTCCAGTCTGCTAGTTTTGATTTTATGATTCATGGGAGACTTTGAAGTGAGTTTTCATAGCTTTACCTTCTTATTTTTTTCAAATCAAACTGATCCATGTAAATAAATAACTATTTTAGAAAATAATGGTCATTGGGGGGCGGCACGGTGGTGTAGTGGTTAGTGCTGTCGCCTCACAGCAAGAAGGTCTGGGTTCGAGCCCCGTGACGATAATGAGAGACACGTGCATTTAATAAACTGGAGACAGAGGGTACTGTGGTTCTTGGGAGTTGTAGTTGGTGGCGGCCATGTTTGAAGGCTGTTTTGAGCTCGTGCTCTCAACGATGTTACTGACATGAGTAGGCCCTACTTTTGAGAAATACAAAAGGCCGACAGAGCACAAAGAGGGTATTAAAAATGATCTTTTATTACTTTTTATGGAAAAATAGAAAAGTTATTAAGAAAAAACATTTGATCTCATTCGTTAATGAGGCCCATTTTAGACCATATTATCCTAATACATATTACAGCAGTTTTTAAAAAATTAAGCTGTTTTTTCAATCTTTGATTTGTAATATCTCAAGAACGGATAAACATTTTAATTCTGTGAAAAGTATGTTGTTCTGCATTCAGTTCTGAATTCAATGAGAGCAGTTTCAAGAAAGTTGGAGTGAATTTTCACCTGATATGTCTACTATGAATAAGTCAAGTAAAGCTTGTCACCAGGATCCAGCAGCATAAAAATCCCTGAATTTGAGGAATAAAGTGACTGTTGTGCTGTACCTGTGTGACAGGTAGCAGGCCTACTGGTGTAGGTGGATTGTGCATCAGACATTCCTGAGTTCCTGTATGGATGAATGTGGGAGAAGAAAAATGCCCAGATGGAGCCATCTGGGAGGCAGTTTATCACTGAGGGTGGACAGCTGAGGGAGAAGTTCTTCTGGGATCTGGTGGATTTGTCCTGAACTCCTTGGTATTTTCTTTCAGATGGCATGATTTATAGTATACATCTCATCTCATTGTCTCTAGCTGCTTTATCCTGTTCTACAGGGCCACAGGCAAGCTGGAGCCTATCCCAGCTGACTACGGGCGAAAGGTGGGGTACACCCTGGACAAGTCGCCAGGTCATCACAGGGCTGACAGACACAGACAACCATTCACACTCACATTCACACCTACGGTCAATTTAGAGTCACCAGTTAAAATAGTTGAACCAGTTGAAATAGTCTTGCTCTACTGGCATATTTTTTAAAGAATTTATTTCTAAAAAGAAGCTAAATTATCTGTCAATACAATTATAAACTTTAAAGCTTGAAATAAAACTAAAAGCATCTAAAAACCAGGCTGAATAATCATATTTTATTTATAATCAAGTCAAGTCAACCATTGTCAGATATGCTATACATGCTCAACATACAGCACAGATGAAATTTCAGTCCTCTCTGACCCACGGTGCAAACAGGAAATGCAATAAATAAAAATAGAATAACTGAAATAAACAATATAAACAGTAATAAACACTCTAGGTAAGAAATAGACATAGACTAAACACTCACAGGTGTATGATTTTATATATATATATATATATATATATATATATATATATATATATATATATATACACACTGTATGTGTGTGTGTGTGTGTGTATGTGTGTGTGTGTGTATATATCACCAACAGCAACAACAGTCGGGCAGATGGAGCTCGTCAGCCATGGCAGGCAGTCCATCTAGGGGAAGGAAAACCCTGACTCCAAACCACCAGCTACCCTCTCTCTACATTTCACTGCCATGGCTAAGTGTCTGCAGTTTAGTTGTGGCCAGGATGTTATGTTCTGCATCCCTCCTGGCATAACACGGCTGAACCGAGAGGGAGGTCATGGAGCTTGGGCAACCCACGGTCTCTGACTTCTTTCTCACCCTCTGCCTTACTTGCCCAGGACTCAATGGCTCTATCTTTCTCTTTCCCCAAAGACCTGTGGCGATGGACGAGTGGCAACGGTGGCAGGTGTAAGATGGTGCTGGGAGCTGCTAGCCATGGACCTGCACGCAGGCGGTCAGGACTGGATGGTCACTCTCTGCCCACATGAGGCAAGGGTAGGGTTCGGCAGCCATCCTGGCAATGGAGCAGCCCTCTTCAGGGTTAGCACTGCTCCCCCCTGCAGGGGTGGGGTCTAGAAAAGGTGACCTAAAGAAAGCTTGTCTCAGCTCATCCTGTCAGTGTACCGCAACTGTCTGGACATCTAACAATGCGGTCAAAACCAGAGACAATATGCATCAAAGCACACACACGAGAAGACAATGCTTTGTGTTGTAGTCTGGAACGTCAGAACCCTGATGGATAGGAAAGACTCTGACCGACCAGAACGACGCACAGCTCTTGTAGCACATGAGCTACAATGGTACAACATTGACATTGCTACACTGAGTGAAACACGCTTGGCCAATACAGGGGAGGTAACCAAGACTGGCAGCAGATACACATTCTTCTGGTCAGGAAAGTATCAGAACAAGCCCAGAGAATCTGGAGTTGGCTTCGCCATCCGTATCCCACTTGTGAGAAACCTAGAAACCCTTCCCAGAGGAATTAATGATCACCTTATGGTAATGAGACTACCCCTGAAAGGGAAGACGCAGCTGACACTCATCAGTGTGTATGCCCCTACCATGAACTATGCACAAGAGCAGAAAGAACTATTCTATGAGAAACTCGCACATTTGCTGCATGCTGTACCCAAACATGACAAGTTGTTGCTTATGGGAGACTTCAATGTTCGTGTGGGCAGCGACTCCCAATCATGGCCAGATGTCATAGGACCCCATGGTATAGGGAGGGAAAACTCATATGGCCAGATGCTCCTCACTCTCTGCTCTGAGCATGGCCTCACAGTCACAAACACCCTGTACCAGCTACCAGACATCCACAAGGTCACTTGGATGCACCCCCGCTCAAAGTGTTGGCATCAAATTGACTTTATAAGAACAAGACAGCAAGACATTCGAGATGTGCAGATCACAAGGGCAATGAGAGGAGCTGACTGCTGGACTGATCATACGCTGCTGCGATCAAAGGTCTTCTTCTCAACTGCCAGTGCACACCATACACACAGGAGGAGGAAAGACAGCATCAAGAAGAAGCTTGATGTCTCGAAACTCTCACATCCAGAAACAAAAGAGTTGTTAGCACGAAACCTCGGGGAACAGATCAAGAAACTGCCCGCTGAAAGTAACCCAGAGAAAGCGTGGGGAAACTTTTGCAAAGTAATGTATGGCACATCCGAACTCACACTAGGTCACACAAAGCGCAAACACCAGGACTGGTTTGATAACAACAATGAAGAAATCACCAGCCTCCTCAAGCAAAAGCATGAAGCTTTCACAAGGTGGCTGAATGACAAGAACTCCACCGCAAAGCATGACCACTTGAAGCACCTCAGGAGTAAAGTCCAAACAGAACTCAGACGAATGAAGGACAAATGGTAGGAGTTCAAGGCTGCTGAACTGCAACAGTATGTACTGTAGATGAGCACAACACAAGAAAGTTCTTCGTTGGTCTGAAGGCGGTGTATGGCCCCTCTTCCAACGCTATGGCACCTGTCCGTTCAGCTGATGGTACTCTCCTTACAGAGAAAAGTGACATAACTGAGCGTTGGAGACAACACTTCAGTCAGCTGCTCAACAGACCCTCCAACATTGACCAACAGGCAATCCAGGACATGCCACAGCACCCACTTATGGCCTTTCTAGACGACCCTCCCAGCCTGGAGGAAACCCAGAAGGCCATTAAGCAACTCCAAGGAGGAAAAGCACCAGGGCCAGATGGTATACCTCCTGAGGTCCTCAAAGAAGGAGGGGAAGCTGTCACAGCCAAGCTGACAGAACTGATGCAAATGTTTTGGAAGGAGGGATCAGTACCACAAGACTTCAAAGACGCCAACATCATCCACCTTTACAAGCATAAAGGAGACACAGCATCATGTGACAACCACAGGGGGATCTCGCTGCTAAGTGCTGCAGGGAAAGTCATGGCCCGCATTGTCCTCAACTGCATCACTCAGCACCTGCTGGATGACGTGGTGTCTGAAAGCCAGTGTGGCTTCAGAAGCAACAGAGGAACTATTGACATGATATTCACACTCCGTCAAATCCAGGAAAAGTGTTGCGAACAAAATCAAAACCTGTACATTATGTTTGTGGATTTAACAAAGGCGTTTGACACTGTTAGCCGTGAGGGCCTGTGGTCTATCCTGTCTAAACTGGGCTGTCCCCCGAAGTTTGTCAGCATCATCAGGTCCATCCACGATGGGATGATGGCCTGTGTTGTGGGAAACGGTATGGTGTCTGACTCTTTTCCGATCACGAATGGTGTAAAACAAGGATGTGTTATGGCACCCACCCTTTTCAGCCTCATGTTTGCTACCATGTTGTTCAAAGCACTCTCTGCGACAGATGCAGGGGTAACCATCCACTACAGATACGACGGGCGGGTCTTTGACCTACGGTGTCTTAAAGCTAAAACCAAAGTATTGGAGGCCCTAGTGAGAGACTTCCTCTTTGCAGATGATTGCACCCTTGCTGCTCTCAGTGAAGCAGAGCTGAAAGAACTCGCTAGTTGCCTGTCAACAGCCAGCAAAGCCTTTGGTTTGACAATTAGCCTGAAGAAAACAGAAGTGATGCTTCAGCCTGCGCCAGGGCTGTCACTACCAGCCCCTCACATTGTGATTGAAGGAATAGAGCTGAACAATGTAGAGAGCTTTACCTACCTGGGAAGTACACTGACCTCATCCTGCAGCATGGACAAAGAAGTGTCAAACAGGATTGCGAAGGCAGGCTCCTCTTTTGGCAGGCTCTGGACATGGCTGTGGGGTGAACATGGCATCAGACTCCAGACAAAACTGGCAGTCTACAAGGCAGTCGTCATTACGGCCCTTCTTTACAGTTGTGAAACATGGACACTGTACAAAAAGCAGCTAAAAGCACTGGACAGATTTCACCTCCGCTGCCTGCACAAGATCATCGGTATCTCCTGGACAGACAAGGTTCCCAATACAGAAGTGCTCCGTCGAGCAAACATGCCTGGCATTGAAGCATTCATCATGAAATCTCAACTGAGATGGGCTGGCCATGTGGTACGAATAGACGATTCACGACTCCTGAAGACGGTGTTCTACTGCGAACTTGCTTCTGGTACAAGAAAGGTCAGACACCCATACAAGCGCTTCAAGGACTCGTTGAAATTGTCCCTTGCTGCATGCAGCATTCCACATCAAGAATGGGAGACCATTGCTACAGACAGATGTGCCTGACGCCATGCTGTCTGCCAAGGAGTAAAAACCTTCGAGGAGAACAGACTTGACGAGCTGGATCGGAAACGACAAGATAGGAAGGAGAGGATACCTGACCCCAGCACCACCACCCTCATATTCCCAGTGTGCGGACGCACGTATGCCTCAGCATTTGGGCTGCGATCCCATCTTAGATGCCATTGAAGTCATCATCGCGGAGCGATGGACATCCAAGTATATACAGTTGAAACTGTATATTTACATACACTTTAGGAAAAGACACAATCTTTTTTTTTCTCATAGTCAGACATGAAATCAGACATTCACTTTAACTTTTTCATGTCTGTCTGAATATTTAAAATTATTTCAATGTACTTAATGCCAAATTAATCAGAGAAGGAGTTTTTTATTCAATATTTTAATTGCTTTTATCAAATCAGAAGCTTACATACACTTCATCAGTACTTGGTACAATTGCCCTTAAACTGTCTGACTTGGGTCAAACGTTTTGGATAACCTTCAAGCTTTGCACAGTACTTGACAGGAATTTTGGCCCATTCCTCTTGACAGAACTGGTATAACTGGGCCATATTTTTTGGCTGCTTTGCATGCACATGTCGTTTCAGCTCTGCCCACAAATGCTCAATAGGGTTGAGGTCGGGGCTTTGTGATGGCCACTCCAAAACATTGACTTTGTTGTCATCAAGCCATTTTTTGACCAGTTTGGCGGTGTGCTTCGGGTCATTGTCCATTTGGAAGACCCATTTGCGGCCAAGCTTTAACTTCCTGGCAGATGCTTTCAGGTGTTGGTTCAGTATCTCCACATACTGTTCCTTCTTCATTACTCCATTGATTTTGTGAAGTGCACCAGTACCTCCTGCAGCAAAACAACCCCACAACATGATGCTGCCTCCGCCATGTTTCACTGTTGGTATGGTGTTGTTAGGATTGTAAGCGTCTCCTTTTTTTCTCCAAACATATCGTTGTTGATTATGGCCAAACAGCTCAATTTTAGTTTCATCCGACCACAAGACATGTCTCCAAAAATTGAGATCCCTTCCCCTGTGTTCATTTGCAAACTGTAATCTGGCCTGTTTATGTTTGTGTTGGAGTAATGGCTTTCTCCTGGCAGAGTGGCCTTTCAGCCCATGTTGGTGCAGAACTCGTTTCACCGTGGACAGTGACACACTCTTACCAGCTTCAGCCATCATCTTCACGAGGTCCTTTGCATTCATTCTTGGGTTCTTACGCACAGCACTGACCAGAACCCGCTCATCTTTGGGACTCAGGATCCGTCTCCTTCCTGTGCGGTATGATGGCTCGACATTCCCACATTGTTTATACTTTCGTATAATGGTTTGAACTGAAGACCGTGGCACCTTCAGGCTTCTTGAAATTTCCCCCAAAGATGAGCCAGACTTGTGCAAGTTAACCATTCTTAGTCTGAGATCTTGATCAATTTCTTTAGATTTACCCATGTTGTGTACAAGGAAGCACTGTGTTTGAGGTGTTCCTTAAAATACAATCACAGGTGTGTGTCTCAGGTGTGTCTCCAATTAATTCAAATGTTGCCAATTAACCTATCAGAAGCTTCCAAAGACATGACATAATCATCTGGGCGTTCCTACATTGT
This sequence comes from Neoarius graeffei, assembly GCF_027579695.1. Taxonomy (NCBI): domain Eukaryota; kingdom Metazoa; phylum Chordata; class Actinopteri; order Siluriformes; family Ariidae; genus Neoarius; species Neoarius graeffei. Next base: position 56,797,833 of record NC_083584.1, read on the forward strand.
TTAAAGGCACACAAACTGCAGTGTATGTAAACTTCTGATTTGATAAAAGCAATTAAAATATTGAATAAAAAACTCCTTCTCTGATTAATTTGGCATTAAGTACATTGAAATAATTTTAAATATTCAGACAGACATGAAAAAGTTAAAGTGAATGTCTGATTTCATGTCTGACTATGAGAAAAAAAAAAGATTGTGTCTTTTCCTAAAGTGTATGTAAATATAAGTGTATGTAAGTATATAAAATTCAACTGTATATATAATGTGTACATGTATATACACATACACACACACGTGTATATATATATCTCACACACACACACACACACACACACACACACACACACACACATACATACACATATACACACATATAAATTGGAGCAAAAGGACATAAAATAAACAGTCAAGGGCACTTGAGGTATAGCAGGTAAACATGAAATAAGCAGTATAAACAAACTAATAGCTGTTAAGGTGAGGTAGTGCGGAATAGTGCAAATGAGCGAGGTAAAGTGAAATGTGCAGTCCCTGAGTTCAGTGTGCGAATGAATGTTGAGAGTGTGTGTGTGTGTGTGTGTGTGTGTGTGTGTGTGTGTGTGTGTTGGGGGGGGCAGTGAGGGTGACATGATGTCAGTTGCTGAAGGGGGGGCAGGGGGGTGTATGGGCAGAATCTGTGGCAGGGGGCAGAGGAGGGAGGAGGGGCAGAACAGGGAGGGAGTTGAGCCTCCTGACCGCCTGGTGAAAGAAACTGTCCTTGAGCCTGCTGGTTTTGGCCCGGGGACTCCGCAGTCTCCTCCCCGACGGCAGCAGGCTGAAAAGGCTGTGAGATGGGTGGGTGGGGTCACCTGCAATCCTGATGGCTTTGCAGGTGAGGCAGGAGTTATAGATATCCATAAGAGAAGGGAGAGAGACACCAATGATCCTCTCAGCTGCTCTCACGATGCGCTGCAGAGTCTTGCAGCAGGACACGGTGCAGGTGCTCTACCACACGGTGATGCAGCTGGTCAGGATGTTCTCGATGGTGCCTCTGTAGAATGTGTGCATGATGGGAGCCGGGGCTCTTGCTCTCCTCAGTTTGTGGAGGGAGTACAGATGCTGTTGGGCTTTTTTGGCCAGTGATGTGGTGTTGTTGCTCCAGGACAGGTCTTCAGAGATGCGCACACCCAGAAACTTGGTGCTGCTCACCCTCTCCACTGCAGCACCACTGATAGTTAGTGGAGCATGCTGGGTGTGCGCTCTCCTGAAGTCCACAACAATCTCCTTCGTCTTCTCCATGTTCAAGCGGAGATTGTTGTCCTTGCACCACATGGCCAAGCGGCTCATCTCACTCCTGTAGATTGTCTCATCGCCATTGTTGATGAGACCCACTACAGTCGTGCCATCCGCAAACTTAATGAAGAGATTTGAGCTGGATGTTGGTGTGCAGTCGTGGGTCAGCAGAGTGAAGAGGAGGGGGCTCAGCACACATCCTTGGGGGGCCCCTGTGTTCAATGTGATGGTGCTGGAGGAGTTGCTGCCAACCCGTACAGCCTGTGGTCTCCCCATCAGGAAGGCCAGCAGCCAGTTGCACAGGGAGGTGTTGAGTCCCAGCTGGTCCAGTTTATGAATGAGCTGCTGAGGAATGATTGTGTTGAATGCTGAGCTAAAGTCTATGAACAGCATTCTGACGTACGAGCCTTTTGTCTCCAGGTGGGTGAGGGCTAAGTGGAGGGCAGTGGAGATGGCGTCATCGGTCGAACGGTTGGACTGATATGCAAACTGGAAAGGGTCCAGGGTGGGGGGGAGGGCAGACTTGATATGCCGCATGACTAGCCACTCGAAGCACCGCATGAGGATGGGAGTGAGTGCGACCGGGCGGTAGTCATTGAAGCAGGAGGGAGACGGCTTCTTCGGAACCGGGATGATGGTGGTGGCTTTGAGGCATGTGGGGACAACAGCCTGGCTCAACGAGATGTTGAAGATGTCTGTAAAGACATCTGTGTGCTCCTCGGCACAGTCTCTCAGGACACGACCAGGAATTTTATCAGGACCCGGTGCTTTCCGTGCATTTGTCGTCCTGAGAGCTCTCCTCACGCTGTCTGGGGACAGCATCAACACCTGGTCGCCGGGAGGTGGTGGGGTCTTCTGTGCCGTGGTGCTGTTGTCTGTCTCAAAGCGAGCGAAGAAGTCGTTCAACTGATTCAGCAGAGAGGTGGAGTTATCACAGGTCTGTGGCAAGGGCTTGTACTGTAGTCTGTGATGGTCTGAATCCCCTGCCACAGGTTCCTGGTGTCTCTGCTGTCATTGAAGTAGTCAGCAATGTTCCTGGACATTAATAATGGATAACAAGATTTATAATGCCATGACAAGAAGTATGAGAATAATTTACCCATATTCAAAATACTGTCACTTTTTTTTTTAAGTACATCACAAAGAAAGCACAGAAGTGCACATACTGGATGTATTTCTAAAGAAGCTCAGTATCTCATGACCCATCCTCAGAGTTCTTCAGAGCCATCATTTACTGCAAAACATAAATAGCATCATCGCCAGTGGAATAATCACAAAATACTGTCAGATTTATGTCATAGTTCATATTATCAGACTCAAATAAACCAAATATGAGATTATTAAATCTATTTACAGACAGTTTTACATTAAGTTTGAAATAGTTTTATTTTATTGGGAGATACATTTGCTACTTTTAATAATTTTTTATTCAAAAGAAATACTGTGGGGGTGGCACGGTGGTGTAGTGGTTAGCGCTGTCGCCTCACAGCAAGAAGGTTCGGGTTCGAGCCCCGTGGCCGGCGAGGGCCTTTCTGTGCGGAGTTTGCATGTTCTCCCCGTGTCCGTGTGGGTTTCCTCCGGGTGCTCCGGTTTCCCCCACAGTCCAAAGACATGCAGGTTAGGTTAACTGGTGACTCTAAATTGACCGTAGGTGTGAGTGTGAATGGTTGTCTGTGTCTATGGGTCAGCCCTGTGATGACCTGGCGACTTGTCCAGGGTGTACCCCGCCTTTCGCCCATAGTCAGCTGGGATAGGCTCCAGCTTGCCTGCGACCCTGTAGAAGGATAAAGTGGCTAGAGATAATGAGATGAGATGAGAAATACTGTGGTTTAATGTTGCTTTTAAATGTCAAACAGTGTTATCATTTTTATTTGAATTACAATTTAATCTTACAATATAATTTTTGTTCTTTTTTCTCTAACCTGAAACTGGTCTTTTAAAAGACGACATCTTTGTTGTCTCCAGTTGTTTTATATCATAGTGCTGTGATGATTACAGTGCAAAAACGAGTCACTAAAATACAGCAAATTAACACTGAATTCTAGGAAAAAAAAATACTCAGTGCTCATGAAATCTGTCCATGCAGAAAAAAAAGTATATACAATAAAAAGTCTTTAAATAAGTTGGTTCCAGTCTGGGAATAAGTGGGCTCTGATTGGTGTTCACAAAAATGCACTGGATTCCAAGGAAGAAACTAGTAAATTACTTTTAAAACAAGATAACTAATCTCATCAATCCAGATCTCAGGTTTTAAATCTTGTCCAGAAGCGAACAGTTTGCAGTGTAATCGTGCCTTGTGTCTGTTTTCTTCTCCTGCTCTGTGTGTGTGCAGTGACATCAAGTTATCCTCAATCTGAAACAGAAACAGCACGTTTCACCAAACTGTGGATGATCAAGTCATAAAGAGTTTCTTGACCCCATCCTCCTCCTCCTCCTCCTCTATTCCACCAAGAACATTTCTCTTGCACTTTTTTTTTCTTTCCACGGACTTCAGAAGCCTGGACAAAGGAATTCCTAATGAGGATTGAGAACCCTGGAAAAGGACCTGCCCACTTTTTGTTGGATTCATCGAGCAAACATTTTATGACAAATTCACAGGACATGTCCTCATCCTTCTTCAGCCTCATGGAGTATTGTTCAGCCTTGCTTGATATTTTTAGACTAATATTATCTTGGAAACTATCATCATCACTTCCTGCAGCTCGGCTCCTCACAGCCCAGCACTGCAAAAATCCCATCCTTTATTCACAGCCAGCGAGACTGAAACACATTTGCAGAAAGGATGAAGATTTTCATGACAAAATGTGTGATTATTTTTTGAAAGTGGATTCCTGAAGAAGGTCATAGTCCATGGTCTCATGGCCCGTGTTTGCTCGATTGAGAGAACTGATGCACCGACTCTGACACAGTTCATCACGAGAATAGAGAAAATTCCTTGCTACTCATTTTTTTATCCCATTAATGAAACATCCATCCCATTATCCATAACCACTTAACCTGTGCAGAGTCATGGGCAAGCTGGAGCCTATCCCAGCTGACTATGGGCGAGAGGCGGGGTACACCCTAGACAAGTTGTCAGATCATTGCAGGGCTGACACACAGAGACAAACAACCATTCACACCTATGGTCAGTTTAGAGCCACCAGTTAACCTAACCTGCATGTCTTTGGGGGAAACCAGAGCACCCGGAGAAAACCCACGCAGACATGGGGAGAACATGCAAACTCCACACAGAAAGGCCCCCGTCAGGCACTGAGCTCAAACCCAGAACCTTCTTGCTGTGAGGTGACAGTGCTAACCACTACACCATGAATGAAACAGCTGTGGAAATCATACTGAAAAAAAACCCCAAAAAAACCAGCATAATCCTAAGATTTATTCCCTTTTTAAAGAGTTTCCACTCATCCCTTATAGAAGGGACAAAAACAAACACAGCTTCTCATCTCATCTCATTATCTCTAGCTGCTTTATCCTGTTCTACAGGGTCGCAGGCAAGCTGGAGCCTATCCCAGCTGACTATAGGCGAAAGGCAGGGTACACCCTGGACAAGTCGCCAGGTCATCACAGGGCTGACACATAGACACAGACAACCATTCACACCTACGGTCAATTTAGAGTCACCAGTTAACCTAACCTGCATGTCTTTGGACTGTGGGGGAAACCGGAGCACCCGGAGAAAACCCACGCGGACACGGGGAGAACATGCAAACTCCGCACAGAAAGGCCCTCATCGGCCACAGGGCTCGAACCCAGACCTTCTTGCTGTGAGGTGACAGCACTAACCACTACACCACCATGCTGCCCAACACAGCTTCTGATCTCATAAATATAAACCCCCATGATTCTGCAGGGGATTATTACAGGCATATTCATACATCTAGTGGTGACTGTGTGGGATCTTTTGAAAAGCAGGAAGGAATCTGTGATGTTTTAGCTTTGGGTTTGATTGATTCAGTTTCAGAGACCAGTGATAGCATTTTTGTATGATAATTAAAGATCTGAGGAACATCTGGAACAGGGACAGTTAACCTGATCTTATACACATTTTGTTGGCTGGTGTTTGTGTTGTATAGGTCTGATGTTTTTGGACGTCTGACCTTTGGTTGCATCTGAGCTTCTGGCTGAATATTTATGGTCCTGTTGAGGCCACAGTGAAGTTCTATATTAACAGAGACTCTTACAGACAAAACATTTATTCCCTCTTCTAGATGCTTGGCTTCTCCATATGATGATTAAACTTCTCAAATGGGGCAGAACCTCATAACCAGCTGCCAATCACTGAAACAGTCATGAACATGACTGAAATCTCAAACATATCGAGACCAGTCAAATCACTCGGAGCTGCAGGATCGCTTGTTGAATAGCATAATCCAAAACAGGTTCACACACAAGTATATCCTTTATAATTGTAAATAAAATGTAAAGTTGTATTTGATTATTTACATTCATTTCTGAAGTTTGTTATTTTCTCTTCCTTGTTCAGATGTGTTTTGGCACAAAATAGCAGACACAGAATGTTAACCTGATTTTAGAAAAAAAAATGATGCTCATATTTATGAGGAGAGACTTAAAATAAAAGGCCAACACCAAAGATTTTAGAGCACAAAATGTTTCAAGTTTGTTTGTATAGTGCTTTTAACAATAGACATTGTCCCAAAGAAGCTTTACAGAATCTGAATGACCCAAGACATGAGCCAATTTTATCCCTAATCTATCCCCAATGAGCAAGCCCGTGGCAACGGTGGCAAGGAAAAACTCCCCCAGATGACATGAGGAAGAAACCTTGAGAGGAACCAGACCCAAAAAGGAACCCATGCTCACCTGGACACAGAGCCGGCCCGTGGCATAGGCAATATAGGCAAATGCTAAGGGCGCTGCGTCCATCCAGGGGCGCAGAAACGGGGGGAGAAAAATTATGACTTCCACTATTCTGAAAATGAGTCAGCATTATAATGTCTTAGCCTAATTTAATTGTACAGCAAAGCATGTAGTCAGGGTGCGATTTGTCAAAAAAAGCAGGGTGGGGTGGGGTGGGGTGGTGGTTGTTAATCATGAAACAATAAGCGCTCAACAGTGGTTCGCCCTGTCTATAGTGTGTCTTCAGGCGTGCAAGTGCGCATCCGCGGCTATTCTCTGTTTTGGCCATGTAATCATAGCCGGTGATTGCGATAGGCAACCTAGGCAATTGCCTAGAGCACAAAGTGTGCCCAGGGGTGCCAAGGGCGACCAAAACCCCACCAAAAAGGAGGGATGGAGTTATTGAATGGAGATGTTACCAAGTGCATCAGTGGTGTACAGTGTTTTCAACCACTGTGCTGCCGAACTCTAGTACTGCGGAACACTAGTGTGCCGTGATAGATCACCAAGTGTACCGTGGAAAATTATAGAATGACTGTATATTGTAAATATTGGCAACAGCGTTTTAGTTTCAGTCAACATTTTCTATTGGTGATGTGCCTTGAGATTTTTTCATTGAAAAAAGTGCGCCCTGGCTCAAAAAGGTTGAAAAACAAGTGTAACCTACGCAGTAGTGGTCGGTGATTTCCTTATGCCTACTAAAAATGCACAATCATAGGTTATAAGGGGGGGCGGAGGGAGTGGTGTTTATCGGGGAATGAGAATGGCTATCCACTGCAAAAAGTAGCCCAGACTACAAGTGCTTAAATGAAGAAATCCAAACTCTCGGGTGCACAAGGGCGCAAACGAAGGCTGCAGGAAGAAACAAACAGAGCCAAGTATAGAGGTAAGTCTGATCTAATCTCTCATATCAACCATTATAGTGGCAAATTAATATTTTAGACGCCTGAATCAATGTCTGCCTAGCTAACTAGATGCAAACAGCAATAGACTTCAATAACAAAGTACCCATAATAGCACTTTTGTTTGAAAATACAGCCCATTGATGTCCTAACAGGGTGCTTAAGTTTGCACAATTTAGAATTGTAGAATTTTTTATTCATTTAATTTGTTAATTCTTCAGAGATGATTTAACTTTTAATAGCAAAAAAGAAACTAAAAATAATTTCTTGTTTATTGTCCATGCACTACACTTTGAACAGGGTGTGGAAGAGTTTTTGCTCATTATATGGAGATATGTATTGAATTTGTGTGGTCATTTTACTTTGTGACACTTTATGTTAATAATGATAATAATAATAATAACAATAATGAAAAAGATAAAAATGACTTCTTGTTTATTGTCCATGCACCGTACATTGTTTAATAGTAATAGAATAGAGTGATTAGATTAAAGTGTTATTTAGATGTTATTAGAGGGTTTTTTTTTTCTTGGGGGGGGGGCGCCAAAACTCAATCTCGCCTAGGGCAGCCAAAGACCTAGAGCCGGCCCTGCCTGGACAACAACAGACAACTAACAGTTTTAACATGAAGTCAGTTTCGTTGATGTTATAACTCTTCATTAATGGAAACTTGAGTGCAAAACTGTTCATGATAACTGCAGTCCTAAAGTTAGCAAGTCAACTGTAGTCCTCAGCCATAAAAGCATTACTGCAAGTGTCCAGAGCGTCTTCCAAGTGTGACTTGTAAATGTCCCTTTAGCGGTATGCTAAATTTGATTGTCTTATTATAAAACCCCAATTCCAAAAAGTTGTGACGCTGTGTAAACTGTAAATAAAAATAGAATGCGATAATTTGCAAAATCACAGAAACCCTATGTTTCATTGAAAATGGTACAGAGACAACATATCAAATGTTGAAACTGATCAATTTTGTTGTCTTTTGAAAAACATGCTCATTTTGAATTTAATGCCAAGAACACGTTTAAAAAAAAAAGTCGGGACAGGGCCCTGTTTACAACTGTGTTGCATCACATCTACTTTTAACAACATTCTAAATGTTTGGGAACTGAGGACCTGCAGATATATTTTTCCATCTACCTGTGCAAAGTACAGTTGGAAAGGTGTTCTTTTTATCAACTGTTGCTCCTTTTTTCTCCAACAAATCTTTGGTGACTGTGGCCAGAGAGTTCCATTTTTAGTGCATTGTGCTCATAGAACTTGTTTACAAAATGCCTTTGGCCGATAGAGATCTTACTTTGCATGAAATTTTATGATAAGGTTACGGGTAAGGTTTCCCTCTGGTGACATCCATGCAGATGTTTGTGCCTGAATGACATGACCATTCCTGCAAGTCCTGAATGTCATTTGGGGATTTCATGATGCCTTTCTGCCCAACATGTGGGTGGTGACACCTGAATTTTGTTTGTGTTTCTGATCTTGCTTTGACTTCCACAGTTCCCCTTTAACTGCCATTTCTAAAGCACATTTCAGAGACAGTGGAAATTGTGAACAGGAACTCTTTTTATAGCGTCCTCTGCTTTGCGGGCATCAATTAGCTTTATTTTCAGCTGCTTGGAGGAGTCCCTATTTGATGAGTGTGAGCACAGAGTTTGAGTCAGAGAGTTTACAGCACTGGACAGTCCACACACTGGAACTGTTCTCATAACTCTTGACCTACCTAAAAAGAGTCTGCTTTGACCTGTCTAAAAAAAAAAAAGTTCTGAGATTTTACTGTTCAGTGTCCAAATACAAACCTTTGGTGATACCACAAACACAAATTTTTATATATTTGAAGTTAATTAGATATCAAGTTGGCAGAGCAACATCCTCTAGAGCAGGGGTGTCAAACATACGGCTCACGGGCTGGATCCGTCCCCAGACTTGTAGAGAAAAAATTTCTAAGGATGTCAAAAAAAAGTAAATCTCTAGCCCATTCCTGTGACGACTTATGAATTTTTAAAGAAATAACCGAAATGCTCAATTCAGCCGCTAGGGGCAGCCAAAAAAAGCAGCACTGACATAACAGATCAGGAAATAAACAGCACATTTTAGCAACGTGCCCAGATATGCTGTCTGATTCCATGAATGGCAGTCTTGCCTCACCACTATTAAGTTGCTATCAAAATGATCAAGAGTGATACCCCCATTACCAAAATGTCTTTGTCAAAAAGAAGAAAAGTTGACGTAGAGTGCAGAGTTTTCCAGGAAAAATGGACTGAGTATTATTTATTCACAGAGGGGAATACAAAACCAGTGTGCTTGGCATGTAATCAACAGATTGCAGTACTCAAAGAATATAATATTCGGCGCCACTATGAGACTCATCATAAAGAAAAATTTCACAATTTGTATGGACAATTAAGAAAAGAGAAGATAAACGAATCGTTGGCTGGTCTGAAGACACAGCAGTCTGCATTTACTCGCAGTCGTGAGGTCAGTGATGGAGCAGTGAAAGCTAGCTACCTTACTGCAAACAAGTTGGTGCAAGCATCCAAGCCATTTTCTGATGGTGAACTCATGAAAAAATGCATGCTGAAGGCTGCAGAAGTCGTGTGCCCTGAAAAGCAATCTGCCTTTGCCAACATTAGTCTATCGAGGAACACTATTGCAGATAGGGTTGAAGATCTCTCACGAGACTTGGGCAGCTAAATGAATGACAAAATCAAGTCATTTATTGCATTTTCGGTTACAATTGATGAGAGCACCGATGTCACAGATGTTGCACAACTGTGCATATTTATTCGTGGTGTTGATGAGACTTTGACTGTCACTGAGGAGTTCCTTGAGTTGGTGCCTATGAAGGACACTACAACAGTGAATGACATATTCAGCTCTCTCGTTAGAGCGCTGGACAAGGTCAGAGTGGACTGGTCCTGTGCTGTCAGTTTGGCTACAGATCGCACCCCATCAATGGTTGGGAGAAAGGCAGGCGTTGCGACAAAATTCAGAGAGAAAGTGCAGGCCACAAACGGAGGACAAGATGTTTGGGCATTTCACTGTATTTTGCACCAGGAGGCGTTGTGTTGTAAAGCACTAAAAATGGATCATGTTATGAGTGTGGTTGTGCAAGCTGTAAATTTCATCAGAGCGCGAGGTCTGAATCACTGTCAGTTTGACTGTTTTCTCAGTGATAATTACATCCTGGCTGGCTTACCATACCGCACTGAAGTACGGTGGTTAAGCCCAGGTGCCGTACTCGAGCGTTTCTTTGAACTACGAGAGGAAATTGGACAGTTCATGGAGAAAAAGGACAGACCAGTAGAGGAATTTAAATGCCCGGAATGGGTGCAGGATCTGGCCTTTATGGTGGATATTACACAGCACCTGAATAATCTTAACAAAATGTTGCAAGGCCGCAGAAAAGTTGTCACTCAGTTTTACGATAGCATACGCGCATTCAAGTTGAAACAGTCACTCTGGGAGACACAGCTATCTAATGGTGACACCTCTCATTTCCCATTGCTCACAGCTATGCATGCGACTGAACATAATGCTGATTTGGATCAGTACAAAGACAAGATAACAGAATTGCTGCAGGAGTTCGAGCGGAGATTTCAGGTTTTCAGTGAACTTGAGGATGAATTCACAATTTATCATTAAACTATACATGCCTTTTTTCATTGTTCTACACAATTACAAAACTTCAATATTGAAATAAAGTTTTTAAAACCTATGTTGTGGGTGTGGCTCAGGTGGATAAGGTGCCATACTATAAATCCGGGGACTTGGGTTCGATTCCGACCTGAGGTCATTTCCCGATCCCTCTCTCCCACTCATTTCCTGTCTCTACACTGTCCTATGCAAATAAAGGTGAAAAAAGCCCCCCAAAAAAGTCTGATAACCTCAATTGCCTTTTTGTACTACTGTGAATGCCACTGTTCAGCAAAAAGAGAAATCTATGTTGGCAGAATGAGGAATTGAAAATTGACTTAATTAAGAATTCTTAATAAAGATAACAGTTTTATCATAGTTTGGATTATCATGGGCACATCATTGGCAAAACATAAAATTCTTAATGCAGACTGTTGCCTTGAAATTTCAAGTATTCTCAACTATTCTTTTTTTTACAGTGCACGTTTTATCAATATCTCTTGCCAGGGTACCCCAAATTAACATCCCTGGCTGCAAAGGTTTTATCCATGTTTGGGACTACCTATCTTTGTGAACAGGCATTCTCTGTTATGAAACTCAACAAAACAAAGCACCGCTCAAGGTTATCAAACACACACTTGAATGACATTGTGAAATGTGCTGCTACTCAGGATTTGAAACCTGATATTGATGCCCTCGTGAAGGCTAAAAGATGCCAAGTGTCAGGAGCCAGCAGCAGCCGATAGACTTGGTGAGAGAAAGCGGGGAGGAAGGTTAATCAGCATTAAGGCTTGGGCCCAATTCTTGCAATGTTCACAGATGTTTGCAGTCTGAAGAATGCAGTTCTTTGAAAATACAACCCCAATTCCAAAAAAGTTGGGACAAAGTACAAATTGTAAATAAAAATGGAATGCAATGATGTGGAAGTTTCAAAATTCCATATTTTATTCAGAATAGAACATAGATGGCATATCAAATGTTTAAACTGAGAAAATGTATCATTTAAAGAGAAAAATTAGGTGATTTTAAATTTCATGACAACACATCTCAAAAAAGTTGGGACAAGGCCATGTTTACCACTGTGAGACATCCCCTTTTCTCTTTACAACAGTCTGTAAACGTCTGGGGACTGAGGAGACAAGTTGCTCAAGTTTAGGGATAGGAATGTTAACCCATTCTTGTCTAATGTAGGATTCTAGTTGCTCAACTGTCTTAGGTCTTTTTTGTCGTATCTTCTGTTTTATGATGCGCCAAATGTTTTCTATGGGTGAAAGATCTGGACTGCAGGCTGGCCAGTTCAGTACCCGGACCCTTCTTCTACGCAGCCATGATGCTGTAATTGATGCAGTATGTGGTTTGGCATTGTCATGTTGGAAAATGCAAGGTCTTCCCTGAAAGAGACATCATCTGGATGGGAGCATATGTTGCTCTAGAACCTGGATATACCTTTCAGCATTGATGGTGTCTTTCCAGATGTGTAAGCTGCCCATGCCACACACACACTAATGCAACCCCATACCATCAGAGATGCAGGCTTCTGAACTGAGCGCTGATAATAACTTGGGTCATCCTTCTCTTCTTTAGTCCGAATGACACGGAGTCCCTGATTTCCATAAAGAACTTCAAATTTTGATTCGTCTGACCACAGAACAGTTTTCCACTTTGCCACAGTCCATTTTAAATGAGCCTTGGCCCAGAGAAGACGTCTGCGCTTCTGGATCATGTTTAGATAAAGCTTCTTCTTTGAACTATAGAGTTTTAGCTGGCAACGGCGGATGGCACGGTAAATTGTGTTCACAGATAATGTTCTCTGGAAATATTCCTGAGCCCATTTTGTGATTTCCAATACAGAAGCATGCCTGTATGTGATGCAGTGTCGTCTAAGAGCCCAAAGATCACGGGCACCCAGTATGGTTTTCCAGCCTTGACCCTTACGCACAGAGATTCTTTCAGATTCTCTGAGTCTTTTGATGATATTATGCACTGTAGATGATGATATGTTATGTTCAAACTCTTTGCAATTTTACACTGTCGAACTCCTTTCTGATATTGCTCCACTATTTGTCGGCACAGAATTAGGGGGATTGGTGATCCTCTTCCCATCTTTACTTCTGAGAGCTGCTGCCACTCCAAGATGCTCTTTTTATACCCAGTCATGTTAATGACCTATTGCCAGTTGACCTAATGAGTTGCAATTTGGTCCTCCAGCTGTTATGTTTTTGTACCTTTAACTTTTCCAGCCTCTTATTGCCCCTGTCCCAACTTTTTTGAGATGTGTTGCTGTCATGAAATTTCAAAATGTCTCACTTTTGACATTTGATATGTTGTCTATATTCTATTGTGAATACAATATCAGTTTTTGAGATTTGTAAATTATTGCATTCCATTTTTATTTACAATTTGTACTTTGTCCCAACTTTTTTGGAATCGGGGTTGTAAGATTACTCTGGTTTCACTTTAAAAGACAATGAATATTGTGTAGTATATCATTCTCAGCTTCAGTAGGCCTAGCCTACAAAATAGTTTGATCTGATGTAGGCTAATCGTATTGCTCATGCACTGCTATAACTTATGTTTGTTAATTTAACTTTATTTTTCATAAATTTGCACATTTACATTTTTAGGCAGGAAGTTTAGGCTACTTTCTTCATAGCTCCCACTTGAGTTTAGTGTGGGGAGTTGGTTCAGGTTGTCAGATGTAAAAATGTATTCACTCAACTCTATAAAAAAAACAGTTGTTTGAGAGTGAAATTAATTTTATTTCAAACCCATTGGGGGTGGCACGGTGGTGTAGTGGTTAGCACTGTCGCCTCACAGCAAGGAGGTCCAGGTTCGAGCCCCGTGGCCAGCAAGGGCCTTTCTGTGTGGAGTCTGCGTGGGTTTCCTCTGGGTGCTCCGGTTTCCCCCACAGTCCAAATACATGCAGGTTAGGTTAACTGGTGACTCTAAATTGATTGTGAGTGTGAATGGTTGTCTGTGTCTATGTGTCAGCCCTGTGATGACCTGGCGACTTGTCCAGGGTGTACCCCGCCTTTCGCCCGTAGTCAGCTGGGATAGGCTCCAGCTTGCCTGTGACCCTGTAGAACAGGATAAAGCGGCTAGAGATAAATGAGATGAGATCAAGTCCATTGGCCTCTCTGTGAATAAATGTGTAATAATCTAGATCCCTTGTGATCAGAGATTATGTAGGCTACAAATGTAGGCTGAAGCATAAAGCATAGCCTACTGAAAAAAACAATGCTAAAGATTTGGAGTTGACAAAGGTTATTTTGCAATTTTTTTCTGGTCTGGCCCACTTGATATGAGATGGGCTGTATGTGGCTCCTGAACCATGAGTTTGACACTACTGCTCTAGAGGACAGGGAGGCAGCATAGAGAAACAGGTGCAAATTATGAGTGAGGCATGTGACCAGGTCATGCAATGTGCTGTGGCTGATGGGTAATGTAGTTGTGCTACATCCATTCCTCAAACTAACATGATACCCAGCGTCAAAAGTCCAGTTACAATATAAAAATTTGTGTTCCTTTAACCCCATCTGAGTTTAATATATTACTCATAATACAAGTCTGATCTTCAACCAAGTCAAAAAAACCCAAACAAACCAACAACTGTTTTTAAATGGTGTAAAAACCTCTGGGCAAATAAATTGTCTAGAGGGTAAGCAGAGTCAGACAAAGTCTGATTATGGACAGAGTCTGCTCTTCTTACAAAAGCCCTGATTAAAAGAATGATGGCCAGTGAACCAGGCCCTGATCAAACAAATCTCAGGAGACATGGTGGGTGGAGGGCCTGGTGCAGATCAGCTTACATTCACAAAGGGACTGAGCGATAAGAATGATGGAAGTGCTCCAAGGAAATGGAAAAAAAGGGTTTAAAATGAAGATAATCTGTGTTTTAAAGTGACCAAGTCAGAGTCCAGTCTCAAACTATTTGAGATACTGACCTAAAAAGAGAACATGCACATGCCATACAGAAAGACCCAGTCAGCTGCAGGGTTTGAACCCAGAACCTTCTTGTGACAGGATGCTGAAATTCATTATTCCAGAAGGTGCTACACAGAAGGTAAACATGGGCTGTTTCTAGGAGACTGGGCATTAATTCAGAAAATCACAGTGACCCCAGCAGCAGACCCACGTGTTTACAAAACACTAAAAGACAAACAGAAGTGCTTCTTCTGAAAAGAAATTCACATATCCATGTCATACTATGCAATGCTTCATGAGATTGTCAAAGAGGCAGGGGTTTGAACCCAGGTCTCCAGATTGAAAGATGGTGCAAGATCCCCTGAGCCACCACAGCATATGAACCAGCCCCAATTGTAGAGAGACACAAAGATATATACACTTTATGCTAACTAGACATAGGTGTCTAGAATTAGCAAAATAGACACAAAAGGGCAAAATGAGTCCATCTAGTGGTTTCCCCCACAGTTCAAAAGACATGCAGATTTGGTACAATGGGGCCACTGTAATTGGCACAAGCTGTAGTGGTTGCATATATATATACACACACACACACAAAATATGTCCCTCTTGCAATGGCAAAGCTAATTAAATCAATAAAATCAAATCTGAAGAGAGGTACAACAACGTGAGAAAAGTCCCAAATCCTGACAGGACTCCCCTCCCTAGGAGGGCCTCCTGATGTTCCCAGGGCAATCTGAGTGTGCCCAATGAAAGTCCCTTATGAGGTCACGGTCCAAAATGTCCTGGGCCAGGACCCAAGTCTGCTCCTCCAGTCCATACCCCTCCCACTCCACCAGGTATTGAATCCCACCCTGGACCCAGCAAGAGTTCAGGAGCCTGTGGATGGTGAAAGCTGGCTGCCCATCAAGGACTTGGAAGGGAAGAAATAACCAGCCACAACCAGGAGACATGGAAGGGGAGGTTGACCTTCATGGACCGGGGCAGCTGTAGACAATAGGAGACTAGATTGACCCACCGCTCCACTGTGAATGACCCACAAAGCAAGGCACCAGCTTCTGGTTCTCCACCCTCAGGGGAAGGTCTGTGGCAGACAGCCAAACCCTCTGCCCAGGGCAGAAAGATGGATCAGGTCTGCGCCGTCAGTTAGCCTGGATCCAGTACCTCTTAGAGGCTCTAAGCAGAGCTCATCAGGCCCTTCTCCAAGTCTGCTTACACCTCCGGACAAACCTCAGGGCTGAAGGAACACTAGAATCCTCCTTCTGCTCAGGATACAAAGGAAGCTTATAACTGAACAGACATTCAAATGGAGACATACTAGTGGAGCTGCACCTGAGGGTGTTATGGGCATATTCTGCCCATGGAAAGCAGTCACTCCAGGAGGCTGGATTAGCTGACACTAAACATCTCAGGGTAGCCTCCAGGTCTTGATTCAGCCTCTCTGTCTGCCCATTCGACTGTGGGTGGAAGCCAGATGATTGACTGATGGTGGCACCAATGAGCTTGCAGAATGCCTGCCAGAAACTGGAGGTGAACTCGGGTCCATGATCAGAGATGATGTCCTGGGGAAGACCAAAAACTCAAGACATGTTCACACATCAGTCTATCAGTTTCAGCAGCAGAGGAAAGTTTGGGTAGGGGCAGAAAATGACAAGTCTTTGAGAATCTCTCTCCAACAACAGTGTTACCTTGGGATGGAGGTAAGCCCATGATGAAGTCCAAAGAGATGTGGAACCATGGTCTTCAAGGTGAAGCAGGTGAAAGATGATGGGTGGATGAAACCTGATGCCAGAGCCTCCTTGATGCAACTGTCCATAGCCTGTCATTCAGGGGCAGACACACACACAGACACACAAAAGATGCAGCCTCTAGGAAGAGAGCTACCTGGCAGCAGATCAGTCATAAGGCCTATGGGGTGGGAGGGCTGTAGCTGTCTTTTTGCTGAACACTTCCTGCAAGTCGTGGTACTCAGAGGGAACTCGGGAAGTGACAAGGGCTCACAACACTAGATTGATTGACGTAAGAGGCAGGAAGTGCAACAGGCAGGGTCCCACTCACTAACAAAACATGTAGACCAGTCTAGGTGTGACTATTCTTTTAAGTTCGTTTCTTAAGACACGTATTTTTAAGTATGTTACCTCGCTTGTTGACAGTTTCGGCGAACACTTCCGCCTTCTTCAAAACAGTCACCAGATGTCGAGTGGTGACGTGCCTTATCAGCTGATGTTACTCTATGGAGGCGTGAACGTCCCGCCCAATTTGACAGGTAGTCCACGCCTCCTGCTGTCAGGTCGCTGCCCCAGGACTGCGCTCCAGGTGTGTGACAGCGCGTACGCTCCCTCATCCCGGTTCATGGTCCTCTGCGCCCGCTTACGTATCTCCACTGCCTCTAAAATCCAACGCTGATATCTATTCTCTTCAGCGCGAATGACTCTGGCCTCTTCCCAATTCATAATATGATTTTTTCGTTTGCAGTGGTCTGAAATGGCTGATTTTAAGTTTTCTTGGTGTGCTTTTTCTTTTTCGGATCTTGTGAGTCTTTTTGTTGTTTCTTTTTCACATTCTAATTGGTGTTCTTTCCTGCGAGTGTGGAAGCATCTGCCCATTTCACCAATATAGACTTTATTGCATGAACGGCAAGGGATTTCATATATGATATTGCATTTATTGTCCAGTTGTATTTTATCTTTGGGGTGAACTAGCAGCTGTCGGAGGTTCTTGTATGGTTTGACCGGGGTGTTGATGTGGTATTTCCTCATGGATCGTTGGATGCATTCTGTAACTCCTTTTATGTATGGTAATGTGACAAAGCCCCGGTTTGTTTTTTCTGTGTTTTTTCTTGTTTGTTTGTTTCTTTCCTTTTTTTGTGTCTGTGATTTTCCTTTTCGAATTGCCCACGGTGGATATTGGCAGTTTTTTAATGCCTGTTGGATGTGTTGTTCCTCCTCCTGTCTGTCTTTCTCCTCCGTGATGTTCTGTGTTCGGTCGTATAGTGTTCTGATTACTGACATTTTGTGTGCGATGGGATGTTCAGATGTCCAGAGAAGATATTGTTCATTTCAGTCCTGGGGCAGCGACCTGACAGCAGGAGGCGTGGACTACCTGTCAAATTGGGCGGGACGTTCACGCCTCCATAGAGTAACATCAGCTGATAAGGCACGTCACCACTCGACATCTGGTGACTGTTTTGAAGAAGGCGGAAGTGTTCGCCGAAACTGTCAACAAGCGAGGTAACATACTTAAAAATACGTGTCTTAAGAAACGAACTTAAAAGAATAGTTATAATTATCAGACATAATGAATTTTCACTACAGTCTAGGTGTGGGTTATGGAGCTTTAGCCAAGGACATCCCAACACCACTGGATACTCTGGGGACTGGATGAAGTGGAAGGACATCAATCAGGACTCCCAATGCAACAGTTCTCCAACAACCATCACCCAGGGGTTGACCATCCAAGGCTCTTAAAGAAAGGAGAGAATCCAGGCTGGTGACAGGGATTGACAGATGCTCAGCAAGGAAAGAGTACATAAATTTACCTGCAACCCCCAGAGTCCACAAAAGCTCCAAGAAAGTACTCCTAACCACCTCAGGCAATGGAAATTGTAATGAAGAGACCAGCAACAAGTAAATCAGGAGAGGTCACCACCATCACAGCCCTCTGGAAGCTGGACGGGGTTTGGCCTTTTCCCACTAACTCTGGGCAGGAACTTTGGAAATGGCCTGGTGCACCGCAATAGAGGCAGCAATGTTCCCTCATCCATCTGTTGTGTTCAGCCTGGGAAAGCCATGTGTCCCCCCACATGCACCGGCTCAGGACCAGTCTAAATTGCAAAAGCAGCTGGATCTAGGGGAACCTGAGGACTCGTCCCCCTCCTGTGCTCCTATTTACATACAGTAGGAGTAACATCCATGAAATGTATCAGTCAGGATTTAGACCTAATCATAGCACAGAGACAGCTTTGCCCTGGTGAAAAATAAATGTGCTAAATGTACTAAAATTTAGCATACTTTTGTGTACTTGAAGCCACACTAATCATCAATATACTTCAAGTGTGTTTATGATTAGTTAACTTGAGGCATGCTATTTTGGAACAACTAATTTTGTACTAAATATATTTTAATTGTAATTAAATTGTAGAAAAGTGCAACTTGACGTGTATTTAGTGTACTTTTATGTGCTAAAGTGGAACAAAAAGTATATTTTGTATACTTTAAGTATATGACTTTATATGTACTAATATATGCTTAATTAGCACTTTGTATTATAAGTACCTTAAAAATTAGTACACTTTAGAAATTACACATGACTTTCACTTAAAGTATATTTTAGTATAATATATTTCTATAAAGTGTAATATAGTATAATTATTTTAAAGTGTGTTAAAAGTGTTAGTGTGAAAGCGTGATGTTAGTATACTTTTTATATATTTACAAAAAGTACAATTTGTGTAAGTACATTTTCAATATACTATTGAAAATATGAATATACTTTAAATACAATAAAATACTTTTTTTTTTCGCCAGGGTGGTTAAAGTAGTAAATGACCTACTGTTGGCGTCTGATCAGGGCTGTGTCTCGCTGCTTGTGTTGCTTGACCTTAGTGCAGCATTTGATACCATTGATCATTCCATTCTTCTGGATAAACTAGAAAATGTTGTGGGAATTAAGGGAATGGCCCACTCCTGGCTCAGCTCTTATTTAACTGATCGCTATCAGTATGTTGATATAAATGGTAATATTTCTAGATGTACTGAGGTAAAGTTTGGTGTTCCACAAGGTTCTGTCATGGGTCCACTGCTTTTTTCTTTATACATGTTACCTCTGGGTGATATTATTCATAAACATTGTATTAGTTTCCACTGTTATGCTGATGACACAGAGTTGTATGTTTCTGCAAAACCTGATGAGAGACACCAGCTTAATAGAATTGAGGAATGTGTGAAGGACATTAGACACTGGATGCTTATTAACTTCCTTCTGCTTAACTCTGACAAGACTGAAGTACTTGTATTAGGACCACATGCAGCTAGAAGTAAGTTTTCTGATTACATAGTAACTCTGGATGGCCTTTCGGTTTCTTCGCATGCAGCAGTAAAAGACCTCGGAGTGATTATTGACCCCAGTCTTTCATTCAAAACTCACATTGATAACATCACCCGGATAGCTTTCTTTTATCGCAGAAATATTGCTAAGATAAGAAATTTTATGTCACTACATGACGTGGAAAAACTAGTTCATGCTTTTGTTACCTCCAGGTTGGATTATTGTAATGCCTTACTGTCTGGATGTTCCAATAAGTGCATAAATAAGCTCCAGTTAGTTCAAAATGCAGCAGTAAAAGTCCTTACTAGAACTAAAAAATATGACCACACCACCCCTGTCTTATCCACACTGCATTGGCTTCCAATCAAATTTCGTATTAATTATAAAATACTACTATTGACCTTTAAAGCACTGAATGGTCTCATGCCACAGTACCTGAGTGAACTTCTGGTCCTCTATGACCCGCCACGCTTACTTAGATCAAAAGGTGCAGGCTATCTGCTGGTACCTCGTATAGTGAAGGCTACATCAGGGGGCAGAGCCTTTTCTTACAAAGCCCCACAGTTATGGGACAGCCTTCCAAGTAGTGTTCAGGAATCAGACACTGTCTCAGCGTTTAAGTCTAGGCTGAAAACATATCTGTTTAGTCAAGCCTTTTGTTAATGGTGTTTATGAGGTAAAGGTGTAGATCTGGAGGGTCCTCAGACAGAGTGTTTTGGTAAACTGGGATGTATGGATGCTGTCAGTCCCCACTCGCTTGCTCACTCGAGTTTGTTGACGGTATAGTGGCTGCTGCTTTGTGTCCCGGGGCTCCCTCATGCCTGTGTTACCTTCTGGCTCTCCCCTTTTAGTTATGCTGTCATATTGAGTTGCCGGAGTCCCTGCTTGTACTCAGTGCAATATGTATACTGTTCCTACTTATTCAGGTGACATTGGGCATACTTAACAACCTGTGTTTTCTCTCTCCCCCCCCCCCCCCCCCCAAAGCTGTCCCTCTGAGTTACATGTCAGTCCTGGGATCGAGATGCTGGCCTCTTCTGCTCCTCAGACCTGCCTGGTCCATCCTGGTGCCCAGTGTCTGGTTGGAGTCTCATCGCATCGCTCCTGTGGAGGGCGGCCCCATGTGGACAGTTGGGGGTCGCACCTGGAGGACGCTCTGGACTCTTGCAGTGGTGTTTTTGTGGCTGGGGACTGCAGTTGACTTGCTGACTTTAGGACTGCAGTTGACTTGCTGACTTTGGGACTGCAGTTGTCGTGAATGGTTTTGCACTCGGGTTTCCATTGGTGGGGGGTTTATAGCGTCAACAAAGCTGACTTTGTTAGGACTGTTAATGTTATAGTCATGTTGTCTGTTGTTGCCCGGATGGGGATGGGTTCCCTTTTGAGTCTGGTTCCTCTCGAGGTTTCTTCCTCATGTCATCTGAGGGAGTTTTTCCTTGCCACCGTCACCACAGCATGCTCACTGGGAATAGATTGGGGATAAAATTAGCTCATATTTTAAGTCAGTCATTCAAATTCTCTAAAGCTGCTTTGTGACAATGTTTATTGTTAAAAGTGCTATATAAATAAACTTGATTTGATTTGTCTTTTTGAAGCCCTTAGCTAGGGACCTCTCCTGAAGACAATAGTGCAGATGAATGACCCAGGTTATCAAAGTCTCCAAATCCTGTATCTCTTCCCAAAAAACTAACTCATCTTTAATCCAGTCAGACAGTCCATGGTAATAGGTTGCCAGAAGGAACTCTTGGCCCCAGTGACTCTCAGCTGAGAGGATCCGTAAGCGAACAGTGTAGTCTGCGGCTCGCTGACTCCCCTGGCACAGCTGAAGTAGCTGGTTAGCAGCATTCCAGCCACTGGCTGTTGGATTGAACACCCTCCACATTTCCTCAGACAAGCAGTCAAAGGAAGAACAGATGGGATCGGTCATGCAAAGTCATTGCACAAGCCAGAGCTCTGCCAGTCAAAAGGGTGAGGGTATAAGCAACTCTGAAGATTCTGTGTTGGGTTGTAGAGCGAATGTCAAACACTGTGTCAGGAACCCACAGCACTCATCTGGGTCTCCACTGAATCTGTGGGTTAGGCAGGCTCCACTCTGCTGCAGTGCCAGGAGCTTGATGAAGCATTGTAGAAAGGGCTTGAATTTGGTGGAGAATTTTCTTCAACATAGCCCCATGCTGATTCATCTCCACCTGCTGATCACTCAAAACTTGCTCATAACACTGCGCAGTTCCCCTTGGCTATTTACAGCAAATACAAGACAAGTAACTGTGCTCAAGAGCACTTGGGCTCTCTGTTGGGTCCATGTTGGTAGTGTGCTTCGGTCAGAGAGGTGGGGTTTGAACCCAGGTCTCCAGATTAAGAGACAGTGTAAGATCCCCTCAGCCACCGCAATGGAGGAACTGGCCCCAATTGTAGAGAGCTAACAAGGAAGTAGCTGCAAAACTTGACTTTGGCTCTGGTAAATTCCAAAATAATGCAGGTCTTGCACAAAACAGGTCCCATACAAGGTTTCAGTAACAGAGTTCACAAAAGGAAGTCCAAACAGGCAGCACTTTGTACAGTCCAAAAAGCAAAATGCAGGAAAAACAGGCTAAGGGCAAAAAACACACAAGATCAAAAAAAAAAAAAGACACAGGACAGATTCCAAAAACTGAGAGCAGCAAACAGGAGCACTAAGGCACAAGGTAAAAAAAAAAAATAGCAGTCAACAGGTTCAAACTAAGGCTTGCAAACTCAGGAGCACAGCAGACTGTAGAACTTAGCAAGGAGCATTAGTTTAGGCACATGATATATACCTTCTGCTAACAAGACACAGGTGTCAGCAATTAGCAAAATAGACCCTTTTCAGTCACGTGACCTTCGTAAACACGACCACCATTTTGGACATGTAGTGGACTTCGGCTCGAATCAGTTTGAATGCGAGGAAGGCGACAAACGAAAAACATAAAAGAAAAAGGAGCGAGATGCAGAAAACACCTTCACTATCCAGCGACGTAGGGCATTTACAGGGCGAGCAGAGGGAGAGGTATTTGCAAAAATTGAGGTTAGCAGGCTTAGAGAACGACATTTACCTGCTTCCACCAAGATTGTTCACTGACCTACGCTCCGGCTTGCTCCCCCTCAAATTAAGCAGCGCGCTCCGGCTTGCTCCCCTTCAAATTAAGCAGCACGCTCCGGCTTCTGGAGCGCGCTGCTTAATTTGAGGGGGAGCAAGCCAGAGCGCGCTCCAGAACCTCGGCCGGAGCACTCCGGGAGCAAGCCGGAGCGCGCTGCTTAATTTGAGGGGGAGCAAGCAGGAGCGTGCTCCGGAACCTCAGCCGGAGCACTCCGGGAGCAAGCCGGAGCGCGCTGCTTAATTTGAGGGGGAGCAAGCCGGAGCGCGCTCCGGAACCTCGGACGTTGGCTCCGGCAGCTATTTACACTGGATCTGGTGTAAATAGCTGCCGGATCATAATTACAGTAAACTAGTAAATACAGTAAAGGAAAAACTTGAGACTGAAAGGTTTTAACAGTCATCCAAATGACTGAACGTAAACATTGCTACAGTAACATACTAGCTACCATGTTGTTGACATTAGCTAGTCAACAATAGCTACTACAGAAGAACAAAGAGGTTACAATGGGTTATTTTAACCTATTTGGTTACACACTTGCCGCCACAGAATGTTAACAGCAATGTAATGCCTTTTCTGGCTAATTTTATTCGTCTTACCTCCAACAAAGTGGTCACTACACAAGCGTTGGTATGCCGAGGGCTGCCAATCTTTCCTGTTAATGGCCGCTATCTATCTTCTCCGTCGGGATCCGATAAAATGATAAACCTTGCCTTGTTTGTTGATGGTTACTACATCCAGGTGCACAACAATATAGTAGCATGATGGAAGTCTTGCTGAAAGTAAAAACTTCCTTTGCTGCCGTTCCTCAATGTTGGCTGTGGTAAACTACTGGTAGTACATGTCCAAAATGGCGGCCGCGTTTGTCGTGACGTCACGTGAAAAGGGTCCATAGACACAAATGGGCAAAATTAGTCCATCTAGTGGTGGAAGAGAGATACAGCAATGTGAGAAAAGTCCCAAATCCTGACAGAGGTCAGTGGTTCAAGCATTTGTTTTCCTTGGAAAATACTTTGAAATCATCTCAGAGCTGTTTGGTTCAGTGCTTTAAAACATTGAAGAATTTCCTGAAATGCCAATTATAAGGCTGTTAACTGGAGAGGTGCAGTAGACGCGACTGTGCTTCTGCAACTACAATTCATGAAATCACTGTTTGCATCATTAGCTGTTCCTATGCGGCCAGTGAAATAGGGAAACGGTGCCCATCTAAGTTCCCTGATCTCTGGAATAAATGTCATGTTTTAATAACAGCAAATTACATCATCAGTCATGTTGAACATCGACTGGTTTCTCAGTGTCCTGCAGCCTCAGAAGCAGTTTACTTCCCACATCTGATGAAGGAATTTAGTTTGAAACATTTTATTTATTTTTAAATTTTGTGTATTACACTGAAATATTATCTATCCATCAGGTCAATATAAAAAGTCTACACATCCCAATTAAAATTGTGGGGTTTTGTGATGCAAAAAATATTAACCTGGATACATCATGTAAGAATTTTTTTCCACCATTAAGGGAGAAAGAAAAAAAAAAACAGTAAACTGATTGCATAAGTTAGCTATTTTTTCCTGCTTCACCATGACCCAATTCAAGATATTACATCATGCATGACATGGTGGGCTTTCCCTGTTCGTGCATTGCATTGTGGGATACAAATTTGAAACAGGAGAGAAAAATAGAGGACGTGAGTGTGTGAATGAAACATGAAAGACCGACTACAGTAACGGAAAGTGAGAAGAAAAGACATTATGTTGCTAAGGAAAGGAAAGGCAGAACCAAACTAATAAATATCGGCGGTCAGCGAGCACCTCGATGCGATCAGCTGTTCGTTTAGCGACAGAATGATATAACTATCAGTGCATGGTCAAGGTACACCTGTAGATGGCAGTAATGCAACACTGTGTATATCAGCTGCTGTAAAACCCAAAAGAAGAAGAAAAAGAAGGGAAGGAAGAAGGTAAACCTGTGCATGCACACACGGACTTCCTCGGTCTGCTTGACTGTGCGAAGCGAGAGATTTCATGCGCATTATTTGCTTGGGAATCGCCTCAAATTAAACAACTTCCCAGCCACAGAATGGCTTGATATTTTGTGAGATATTACAGAAATAGACATATATCACAATGACAATTTCAAAAGGAACTAAATTTCACCAATTTTATAAAATCCAAAAGCACTTTAATATCAAGCACTTCCACAGCAAGGGAAGGCCAGATGTTTCGGCCAGAAAATAAACATGGCAAAATTACAAGAAGCTCCAGGGATGTTTATTAGATTCATGACAACATGCAGGTCACTGAGGTTTCACCACACACCCTTAACCTATTAGCTACAAGCAGAAAGACATGATCAATAATCGGTGGGTTCTCTGCTTTTGTATACACAAGTCCGGAATGAGTCTTTCCTCTTTCTGCATATGACGAGTGACAGGAAAACATAGTCACTGATAATGATGAGACAACTGCCTTGTTTATTTTTAGGTTTAATGCTGCATTGCCACTGCCCCCTGCCCCTGTTATTTTAACTGTTAGAACACAAAGTGACTTGACATTCTCATTATATAAATATATTTATATAATAGACAGTTTTTAAAATCCTTTTTTTTTTTTTTACTGTAAAACAGGAATAACATGGTGACATGTCACCAAGATAAACAATTTCCCTTCAGAGGAAGAAGTAATTTGGGGGGGTTTCCCATGATCCTCCTACTGCTTATTTCCTGGAATAGTGTGAATCATTGAAAAGAATAGTCTTTCCTTCTGTCTCTTTTCCTCTAATTTGACAAACACACCCAGAAAACAGGTACAAAATCATGCACAAAAACATATATTGAGTCATCCAACAATGGAATTCATTCTATTAGCAAAGCTATGGGACGAGGGCAAGGCGTCAAAAAAAGTCAACTTTAAATAAGAAGACGAAACTTAAAAAAGTCAATATTAAATACAAAAAAATCAACTTTAAACTACTTATTTCAGGGTCAACTTTAAAAACACAATTCGAGTCGAATTAAAAAAAAAAGGACTACCTTAAAAAAAAAGACTTCAATTTTAAAAAAAGTTTATCCAGAGATCTGTCATGGTCCTACCTGTGGGCTTCTCTCTTCAGGTACATCTCCACTCAGCATTACTGGCCACGCCCGCACTCACTTCCTCTTATTAACTTTCAGTGACTGTCATTGGCTGTTGCTGACCACCTGCTTCCCCCTGGGTGTATTTAAGCTGCAGTTCTCCCTAGCCTCAGTGTCAGATCATCTGCAACTCTCAGCCTTATAACCTGCTCTGTGTTCCTACTACTCTGACTCCTGAAGATTTCCTGTTCTGTCTGACTCTGTCTGCTCTCCAGCCCCGGTAACCTGATCTGCCTTCTGTTCTGTCGACTCTGCCTCTTGCCTGCTCCTCCTGTACCTTCACCTGATCTCCAGCTTGCTCAGCCCTACAGCCACATCTCTCTGACTATGCCTGGTCCTGTCTCATCTCTGAAGCTAAGCAGGGTTGGGCCTTGTCAGTACTTGGATGGGAGACCTCAGATGTCACCACCAGCCATCCCTGCCTCTCAGTTCTCCTGCCACTGGACTTCACCCACACACATTCTTTCAACTCCCCTTTCCCCTATTATTAATAAACTGTGGTTTGAGCGCATTTGATCTCTCCTGTCTGTTCCGTGACAGAACGATCTGACCACAACATGGAGTCGGTGCCCGAACCCTCTGCCCTAGACCGGCTGCAGCGCGTCGAAGAAGAGGTCAGTCGCATGTCTGCTGACATTTCAGCCCTGATCCAGCTTGGTCATCAGCAGCAACAATGACTGGACCAAGCACTCCAGCTGCTCACCGCCCAACCACTGCAGTCCCTCATTGCATCAGCCCCTGTCATACCCGTCGCTGATGTGCCAGCTCCGGGAGGGGCTCCTGCTACACTCAAGGCCCCGGAACCCAAGGTTGGCAGTCCGGAGCGTTTTGACGGTGACCCCCTCCCAAGTCCATGCCTTCCTGACCAGTTGCCGGTTGCTGTTCGACCTGCAGCCCAGAACCTTCGCGTCGGAGGCAGCGAAGGTGGCCTTCATCATCACTCGTCTGACTGGCTGCGCCTGCCTGTGGGGGACTGCTGAGTATGAACGCCGGACACTGGCGTGTGCCTCCTTCACCTTGTTTTCAGCGGAAATGACTAAGGTCTTTGACCTGGGCTCATCGTCAGTAGAGGCATCCGTAGGACTGATGAGTATTCGCCAAGGCAGACAAACAGTGGCTGAGTACTCGATCGATTTCCGGACCTTGGCCCGGTGCAGCAAGTGAGGCACGCAGGCGCTGGTGGACGCCTTTCTGCACAGCCTGGCCGACTACATTAAGGACGAATTGTCTCGCACGAACAACCATCGACACTCGATGAGGCCATTGCCCTGGCCGTCCGCATTGACCGCCAGGTCCAGACCCGTTGACGAGAGAGGGCCCGCCAGACTCAGTCAGTCACCAGTGCATGGAGAAACCCAGCCCCTTCTACGTCTCCTGCTGCTTCTCCGCTGAGCCTTCTGGACCAGGCAGAGCCCATAGAGATCGGCCGTGCTTCCCTCAGCTTGGCAGAGCGCCAGCGTCGGATCACCTCCACTCTGTGCCTGTACTGTGGGGGTGACGGTCACCGTGTCGCCTCTTGCCCAGTAAAAGCGACAAGCTCACTGGACATGGGAGGGGTCCGGCTGGGCTCAATAGTCTTCCAGTCCTCCACCAGCCAGAAACCTATGCTCCAAGTTCGTCTTCGCCTGTTGGATTCCACCCACACCCTGACCGCCCTGGTCGACTCTGGCACCGAGGCTAACATCATGGACACCGAGCTTGCGTGCCAGTTGGGTCTGCAAAGCCTTCACTTATCCTCTCCCATTCCAGCCAGGGCACTGGATGGCCATCTTCTTGGCACCATCGGCCGCCTCACTGCCCCTGTCCCGATGACTCTGTCAGGCAACCACCACGAAACCATCCAGTTTCACCTGCTCCATTCCCCCGACCAACCTCTCATCCTGGGCTATCCATGGCTCCACCAACACAGTCCTCACCTCGACTGGGCCACTGGCGCGATAAGCGAATGGGGCAAGGACTGCCACCGGACCTGCTTACGGGCCGCCACTCTAACCCCCCGTACTCCACCTGCCAGCTCTGCCCCCTCCAAGGACCTGCCCCTCCAGGTGAAGTCTCGTAAGCTAGCACCTCGGTTCGTCGGACCATTCTCTGTCCAGATGATAATCAGCCAGTCTGCTGTCCGGCTCTGACTGCCCAAGTCCATGAGAGTGCACCCCACCTTCCATGTCTCTAAGATCAAGCCAGTACACGAGAGCCCGCTGGTCCCAGCTCCACCTCCTCCTCGTCTCATCGACAGTGGCCCGGTCTACTCTGTCCGGCGACTGCTGAAGTCACGACTCAGGGGCCTCCAATACCTGGTGGATTGGGAGGGCTATGGTCCTGAGGAGAGGATGTGGGTTCCTGCTGGAAGGATTCTGGATCCGGCCCTCATCACTGACTTCCATCGGCTACACCCCGACCAGCCCTCCATCCGACAGGGCCGACGTAGGGGTTCTCACCATGCGGATCCACTCCCGGACCCTGCCCCTGCTCCAACTCCTGAGCCTGACACCGAACTGAATCCTGGGTGGGGGTCCTGGGATGATGATTCTTCTGACGGTGAAGAGGGTGCGGAGGCTATGGACACTGACCGGTCTGAGGAGTTCTAACCCTCCACCGGTATTCCCCCTCCTCCCGCCCGTCTTTGGTGATCTGTGGCTAGGGACTTTTGGGGCCGTCCCTTGAGGGGGGGGTTCTGTCATGGTCCTACCTGTGGGCTTCTCTCTTCAGGTACATCTCCACTCAGCATTACCGGCCACGCCCGCACTCACTTCCTCTTATTAACTTTCAGTGACTGTCATTGGCTGTTGCCGATCACCTGCTTCCCCCTGTGTGTATTTAAGCTGCAGTTCTCCCTAGCCTCAGTGTCAGATCGTCTGCAACTCTCAGCCTTATAACCTGCTCTGTGTTCCTACTACTCTGACTCCTGAAGATTTCCTGTTCTGTCTGACTGTCTGCTCTCCAGCCCCAGTAACCTGATCTGCCTTCTGTTCTGTCGACTCTGCCTCTTGCCTGCTCCTCCTGTACCTTCACCTGATCTCCAGCTTGCTCAGCCCTACAGCCACACCTCTCTGACTATGCCTGGTCCTGTCTCATCTCTGAAGCTAAGCAGGGTTGGGCCTTGTCAGTACTTGGATGGGAGACCTCAGATGTCACCACCAGCCATCCCTGCCTCTCAGTTCTCTTGCCACTGGACTTCACCCACACACATTCTTCCAACTCCCCTTTCCCCTATTATTAATAAACTGTGGTTTGAGCACATTTAATCTCCTCTCCTGTCTGTTCCGTGACAAGATCATTGTTACTGTGCACAGACACACAAGACTGTGATGAGTGTTCAATTGCATGCTGAAAAACACTCTTTAAATGAAAATGTAATTCCTGAAGGGTTCAATAACATGGTGCTTGATCTGTGACTGCTACCAATCTGTGGTTCCTTATCACTCCATCAGTTAGTGCACATCACATCTATGAAGAGACACAAGCATCAGCCTCTGTGTTTTCTCACAAAGATCTGCTCAGTGTTGCTGAAAACGTGATCCTTTTGCTCATCTTCCAACCATGATTTAAAATCAGTGATAGAAATCAGGCGATACACAGAGAGCTGAGCAGCTACATGCAGCTTACTGTGATTTGAACATGTGCATATTATGAACACATTTCTAAATATTTCCCATATTGCAAAAGATATAAAATCAATATAAAAGCCTTATTATGCATTATAACACAGTGTGTAAGCCTGTAACTATTCCGAATTTAGAAAATAGCTTTTATGATAATACCACTGATGCATTAATAAACCACAAGACACTTAATAAAACTAATTTAAAAAAATTTCTACCACTATGTGTGTCTTTAGGTGTCAATAACAATCACACGAACAGGGTTAGGATAAACTCAGGGTGAATTCTAGTGAAGGAACATTCAGTGAAGTCAGCTGACTCAGGTATTGCAGCAATCTACAGTGTCTTACAGAAGTATTCATCCCCCTTGGTGTTTGTCCTGTTTTGTCACATTACACACTGGAATTAAAATGGATTTTTGGAGGGTTAGCACCATTTGATTTACACAACATGCCTACCATTTTAAAGGTGAAATTGTTTTATTGTGACACAAACAATAATTAAGATGAAAAAACAGAAATCTGGAGTGTGCATAGGTATTCACCCCCTTTCATATGAAACTCCTAAATAAGAGCTGGTCCAACCAATTCACTTCATAAGTCACATCATTAGTTGATTAAGATCCACCTGTGTGCCATCAAAGTGTCACATGATGTCTGTATAAATCAACCTGTTCTGGAATGACCCTGACTCTGCAACACTACTAAGCCAGCAACATGAAAACCAAGGAACACTCCAAACAGGTCAGAGACAAAGTTGTGGAGAAGTATAGATCAGGGCTGGGTTATAAAAAAATCCCAAACTTTGAATATCCCAGGGAGCACCATTAAATCCATTATAGCAAAATGGACAGAATATGGCATCACGACAAACCTGACAAGAGAAGGCCGTCCACCAAAACTCACAGACTGGGCAAGGAGGGCATTAATCAGAGATGCAACAAAGACACCAAAGATAACACTGAAGGAGCTGCAAAAGATCCACAGCAGAGATGGGAGTATCTGTCCATAGGACCATTTTAAAGTAGTTCTAGAATTTGAAAATCGCCTTTGCATGTAACGATGAATACTAATATTTGTAGTATATTACAAAAAAAAAATCACTAAAAAATGTTCATCCGTAACGATTTTATAGAGGATTTTCTGCAATAGCCCACGAGCAAAACATCGCGCCGCGATCACGTGACCGATGACGTAGTAAATTGACAAGCTAGACAGCTCACTGCCTGTACATACTGTGACTGTGAGTGACAATTCGCGGATCTACGGATTATTTCCACTGTATACGATGGTAAAAAAGTGTGTAGTGAAAGTTCATTATGTCTACCTATTGAAACTATTCTTTAAAATTCGTTTCTTAAGACAAGGATTTTTTTAAGATGTTACCTTGACAGTTTCGGCGATAAACTTCCGCCTTCTTCAAAACAGTCACCAGATGTCGAGTGGTGACGTGCCTTATCAGCTGATGTTACTCGGCGTGAACGTCCCACCCAATATGACAGGTAGTTCATGCCTCCTGCTGTACCTGACAGCAGGAGGCGTGAACTACCTGTCAAATTGGGCGGGACGTTCACGCCTCCTTAGAGTAACATCAGCTGATAAGGCATGTCACCACTCGACATCTCAGAAACTGTTAACATTGCTTATCATATTAAAGGCCAGCGCGCAACTGTAATAAGCAATGTTAACAGTTTCTTAAAGAAACTTAACAT
Source organism: Neoarius graeffei (assembly GCF_027579695.1). NCBI lineage: Eukaryota > Metazoa > Chordata > Actinopteri > Siluriformes > Ariidae > Neoarius > Neoarius graeffei. Next base: position 56,829,014 of record NC_083584.1, read on the forward strand.
TGCTTATCATATTAAAGGCCAGCGCGCAACTGTTTTTTTTTTTCTCGGACTGGCCATCGGGAGTAGGGGGAGTTTTCCCGGTGGGCCGGTAGTGAACCACCGGCCCACCGGGAAAACTCCCGCTGGCCAGTCCATGTGGTAACATCTTAAAAAATCCTTGTCTTAAGAAACGAATTTAAAGAATGGTAAAAAAGTGTGTCGCGTACAGCTGTTCTAAAACCAACAAAGACGGAGTATCTCTGCATCAGTTCCCTGATCCTAATAAGAATAATGGATACAATCTCGCTGAGTGGAACCGGCAAGTAAAGCGGACGAGGGCAGACTGGTGCTAGTTGAAGGCTAGTGCACACATTTATGCTGGTGAGTGTAAAGGGAAAAGTGGTTTTTATAGTCCATGGGAGAATCTTGAGGCGCACTTTGAACGAGCTTCCCGAACCTTTAGGACAATTAAAGGGTTCTTTAACTAAACAAGAACTAGACGATCCCTGGACGAGTTCCTGCTTTGCACTTCTACGATACAGCCGTGACTGTCCCCATTCAGGCCCGCATTTTTCTTCTCCCCAAGCTCCGAACGCACACAAAGCAGACTTTGACAGCTGCAGTCATTTCCGTGTTGTTGGAAAGGCCGCTTGAACGCCATCGGTTCGCCCCAAATATACTGCCGATCACGACGCACATTTCGGCCCAGACCTCTGATTTAGTAGAAAAAATGTTGTGCATCGACTCACCTCGACTGGAACACGATTCACTTTCGTCTTCAGACGCAATTTCGTCTGAATAATCGCTGTCTGATTCACTCATTTCGCTTGTGTTTATACTGGATGCTGCCATCCTGGTCAATTTACTACGTCATCGGTCACGTGACTCCCGACTGGGATTTCCAGGAAATGCTTCCCAGAAGCTCAGTTTTGTCGCTCAAATACACCCCTTTGATGGGGAAATTTTTTATTTTTAATTTGCATACATTGAATATATACCCTTACGCTACATTTTCATCAATAGTGGGTTCTAAAATTCTAGAACTACTTTAAGCTCTACACTCTACAGAGTGAGGCTTTATGGAAGAGTGGCCAGAAAAAAAGTCACTGCTTAAGAAAACACATTTGGAGTTTGCCCAACAGCATGTGGCAGACTCCTCAAACACATGGAAGAAGATTCTCTGGTCAAATGAGATTAAAATTGATCTTTTTGGTCATCATGGGAAATGCCATGTGTGGCACAAACCCAACACCCTGAGAACACCATTCCTACAGTGAAGCATGGTGGTGGCAGCATCATGCTGTGGGGATATTTTTCATCTGCAGGGAAAGGAAAGCTGGTCAGGACTGAAGGGAAGATGGATGGCACTAAACACAGGGCAATTCTGGAGGAAAACCTGTTTGAGCCAGCCAGAGGTTTGAGACTGGGATGAAGGTTCACGTTCCAGCAGGACAATGACCCTAAACATACTGCTAAAGCTACACTGGAGTGGTTTAAAGGGAAACATTTAAATATCTTGGAATGGCCTAGTCAAAGCCCAGACCTCAATCCAATCGAGAATCTGTGGCATAACTTGAAGATTGCTGTACACCAACACAACCCATCTAACTTGAAGGAGTTGGAGCAGTTTTGCCTTGAAGAATGGGCAAAAATCCCAGTGGCTAGATGTGCTAAGCTAATAGAGACATACCCCAAGAGACTTGCAGCTGGAATTACAGCAAAAAGTGGCTCTCCAAAGTATTGACTTTGGGGGGTGAATACCTATGCACACTCCAGAATTCTGTTTTTTTTTTATTTTAATTATTGTTTGTGTCACAATAAAGAAATAATTTTCACCTTTAAATTTGTCAGCATGTTGCGTAAATCAAATGGTGCTAACCCCCAAAAAATCCATTTTAATTCCAGCTTGTAATGTAACAAAACAGGACAAACACCAACAGTGATGAATACTTTTGCAAGACACTGTACCTTTATTTAGAATAGTTTCTGTACTAATATTACAGATTATTATAAATATTTGTAATAGTTAGACATAATGAACATCCACTACGTAAGTTTCTGTACTAGTTTGCTTATCAACACATATTTGGACACCAATAAAGATGCCAGGGAGCAAAGTGTTTACATCAGAATGTTACATCAGCCAGAAAGTTATTGACTCTTTTCACATTTGTGTTTGTCCTCAAGCTGTGTACTCAGCTCTGGGACTTCCTGTAATTCACTGTCATTTCCTTTGCTTTGTGGAAGTTAAAAATGACATTATATATTATGCATTTCTCACTCAACTGAACAATCTTCTGAACCATTATGTCCATCTGAGTGAGAAATATAAATACTATGTCCTTCTTGAACATCTTAAATTGCCTGAACCTCCGATGATCACTGAATTTCATCATCATCATCATAGAGCCTGAAACTGCTACTATGCAGGACCTCCAGTGGCAGTATGGTCAGCTCCACCAGTTAGTTCACAGTGAGATAGTAGCAGTTCTTACTGGACATGACATCGAATCTGATGACTCATTAGGGTTTTAGAGCTTTTATTTACCGGCAGATCACCAGCCCGTAAGTACATTGATATTGCTACAAGGTTCAACTGGTGATAAGCTGAACTGCAGCTCTCATTTTGACAGTTTACTGAGCAAACGGCCTGAATAATATTTAAGGGAGACCTTCACCGAGTTCCTTCACTTCCAAGGCAAAGCCACTGTAGCTACATTAAACACTTTGAAGCATCAAGCTATCCAGAACTCCTAAAATTAGGAGTCTCTCATGCTTCTACTCCAGATGTTCCTCCTACCCAGTTTCCATCAGTTCCCACGGAAAACTAACTCTACACAGAAGAGGTCTAAAATCCACTGCTTGTTCTGCTGATGATCATTACCTCATCAAATGCCCTCAAATTAAATCCAAGACCAAAGAGGAAATACAAGATAACTAAGGACAATTCGGTGCCGGAAGTGTGGTGGTACCGCTCATTCATCAGTCAGCTGTACACTTCAGAAGCCTTGTCCTGACTCTAAGGAGCTCAGTCTTCAGGTCTTGCAACCTGTAGCTCAGTAAGAACCTTGACACTCTTGAACCTTCACACTCACGTAGCAAAGGTAGGCATATCAGATGCTCGCTGGCCATGCTATGAAAATTGTGCATGCAGATGCTCATTTGAGTTTCCAAATCTGTCATTGCTTAACTCTTGAATATTTTCTATTGTGAATACTATCATTAAAAAGATTATAATCTCTGCTTTCCAAAGACATTTATCTTGTTAAGATCTGTTCAGTACTTTGGGAGTAGCAGTAGGTTGAAGTTGGTACAACAGAGTTCACTCTCTGCTCGTGGGACATAGGGAAATTACCGGTGTTTTTGAGTCACAGGAAAGCAGTCAGGCTCTCTCTCTCTCTCTCTTCTGATCGGTTTCCGACTGGATTAGTCATGAAAGTCAATCAGATAACTTTTATAGGGATGTTCCCTCGATCTCACAGTTTCTGATGAAGTATTCAGCAAAATTTTCCATCTACTTGTTTTGATGTTATGATTCATGGGAGAATTTGAAGTGAGTTTTCATAGCTTTACCTACTTATTTTTTTTTTCAAATCAAACTGATTAATGTAAATAAATAATAATTTTAATTTATATTGTAGTTGTTTTGATGAAGAATATTGAGATCTTAGTGAACGGAATGATATTTTTAAAAAACGGAATTCAGAAATGCGAGTGTGAACTTCATTGTTAATGTGAATTGTTTACTGGATGTCGATCACACAGTTTTTTTGAGGTTTGCCTTGAAATCTGTAAAGATTAATCGAAATAATAATTTATATTCTTTCATATAAACACGAGTCAGCCCTACTTTTGAGAAACACAAAGGCCTACAGAGCACAAAGGGGGATTAGAAATAATCTTTTATGACTTTTTTTACTTTGATAGAGAATGGTAGATGTGAGACATTCAGTGCTTACAGTATTTATGCATATTTTATAATTAACAGTGATTTATCCTTCTTTGTGATGTATAAATGAGAGTTAAGATCAGCTTTATATTGTGCAAATAAAGGCATTTGGTGAAACTTTGAAGACAAGAGTGTGCTGATTTAACAGGTTTGCCCAATTAGCATAATTAATACTAATTAAATGCTAATTTGCATAATTAGTTTTTACTTTTTTTTATTTGTATTCAGTATACAACCATCTATGTGCCTGCCAATTTCCATTTAAATATCTTGAAAAATAGAAAAGTTATTAATTAAAAAAAAAAACGTTTGATCTCATTGGCTAATGAAGCCCATTTTGGATCATGTGATCCTCAGACAGAATATTAAGGCAGTTTTCTAAAAATTCAACCTTTTTTTCAATCTTTGATTTGTAATAGCTCAAGAACGGATAAACATATTTTAATTCTGTAGAAAGTATGCTGTTTAGCATTCAATTCTGAATTGAATGAGAGCCATTTCAAGCAATTTGGATTTAATTTGAATTCACCCGATATGCTTAGTAAAGAGTACTTATCTCATTCCAGCCCCTCTGATCATCTCATCTCATTATCTCTAGCTGCTTTATCCTGTTCTACAGGGTCGCAGGCAAGCTGGAGCCTATCCCAGCTGACTACGGACAAAAGGCAGGGTACACCCTGGACAAGTCGCCAGGTCATCACAGGGCTGACACATAGATACAGACAACCATTCACACCTATGGTCAATTTAGAGTCACCAGTTAACCTAACCTGCATGTCTTTGGACTGTGGGGGAAACCGGAGCACCCGGAGGAAACCCACATGGACACGGGGAGAACATGCAAACTCCGCACAGAAAGGCCCTCGCCAGCCACAGGGCTCGAACCCGGACCTTCTTGCTGTGAGGCGACATCGCTAACCACTACACCACCGTGCCGTCCCCCCTCTGATCATGTATTTCTTAAAGTTGTCCCAGTACGTCTTTGGAATGATAATGTCTCAGTCAGTACATAGCCCATATTAGATGATCACATGGATAAGACAATCAATGATCCTGCCTGCTGCTGTCCAACAGCTTCAACTGAAAGGCGAAAAAGATGTACTTGCTCTCCACAACATGTTTTCTCATCTTGCACACATTAACAGGAAAAGTGTTGAGACTGAAATTGCTCTCATCTCAAACCTGACAGTCAGATACCTCATTCAGCAGGACTTCACTGCAACAGAGATGGAGCTCACTGAGCAGACAGACCAAGATCTGTCACTTCAGCAGAGGTGGGTCGAACAGAAACTGTACTTAGGTAAAATTATTGTTACTTTATAACAATAATGACTCAAGTAGAAGTAAAAGTATTCATCAAAATAACAAATTTACAAGTAAAAAATAATCTCATAAAATACAGACTCAAATAGTGAGTAACTTCATCTGATCATTTATAACATTTATATTTTATTACATTCAAATGTATCATAATCCATTATGCCCATTAAACAAATAAAAAGTTTAAAGTTTAAAGTGCTTGCCTGATGAATACAACATAAAACCTGCTCATTCAAATACTAAATCAAATTCCTAATTAAAAAACAAATAATAAGAAGAAATTATTGACCAAGTAACATAAATTAAGGCAGTGTTGCCATCGGTTAGTTTCATAAATCTTCCAAACTCGCTCCTGTATTGTTTGCACTGCAGGAAACATTGTTTGGAGGGTTAATAAAGTTTTACATTCTGCAATCACTGCTGATATATTTTTAACTGGAGAACCTCAGAGGGTAAGCCTTTCTCTCAGAACCCAGAAAAGGTTTAATCAAGGTAACTGTCATGGAACCATTGCGACACACCTCTGATCTCCTCTCTGTAAGTGGTCTGATTTCCATATGTGATGAGGGCCGGGATGGTTGAGTTTCAAAAAATGATGTTGGAGCTGTGTTTTGTAACACAGTCATATGAATACAGGAGGGGCTGAGTACACATCCCTATGGGGCACCTGTGTTCAGAGTCAGTGTGAAGGAGGCTGATTTACCAATTCTTACCAGTTGGGGTGCTCATCAGGAAGTCTGTTATCCAGTTGCACATGTTGATGTTAAGCCCCAGATCTTTGAGCTTAATTAAGAGCTTGGAGGGAATGGTGATATTAAATATTGAGTCGCAATCAATAAACAGCGTTTTCACACGTTCTTTCTCTGTAGGTGTGTGAGAGCAGTGTGCATTGTTAGTGCAATCGCATTGCCTGTAGATCTGTCAGATAGGTCTATAAACTGCAGAGGGTCTGTAGTTGGAGATAGAGACGTGCTGATACGTGTTTAACTCACCACTCAAAGCACTTCATGATAGCGGAAATTAATGTGACAGGGCAGTCATCATTCACTACATTTACATGCACAAAATAGTCTAGTTTTTGCCCTTATTCGAAAAAAGAAAATATTCCTACAAAGCTGTTTACATGGCTCATGAAAATCAAATATTCCACTCGTATTCCTGTTTACATGCAGCCATGCAAATTCTGAGTGTCGAGTTGGTTTGTGTATCAGCACAGAGCCTGTCAGAAACTACTTAAAAACCCAACTGAGATGCAGATTCTGAATGTGCCATCGTTTACTTCACTTTAATTAAATTGGTCTTTTTATTTAAATTGCCTCTTTGATTTTTAGGTATTTTGCCCTTCAGGGTCACAACCATAACCCTTTGCCCCGACACTCCCCAGTCTGGGAGCCCTGAAGGGTAAGGTGAAAAAATGGGTCATATACTGTGTATATTTGAGTTATTTTACAGTTTATTTACTTTTCTACTTGATATAACACAGAAAATATTGTGAAATAAATTATTTCCAGCATTAACAAAATCTCCCTTTCCCATTTTCCCACTGTTGTGTATTAAACAGAATCATGTATGGGGCAAAAAAAAAAAAAAAAGACTTGAAAATAGAAATGTTAAATTGTCTACCATCACACTTCACTGCTAATTTCTGTTCCATTAACCAAATAAAATTAATACAAAAGGGGAAATTTGGAAATAAGTCAATATGTTTTGAGGTCCATTGGATACTGACTGGGGCAGGACGGTGGTGTAGTGGTTAGCACTGTCACCTGGCAGCAAGAAGGTTCTGGGTTCGAGCCCAGTGGCTGACGACGGCCTTTCTGTGCAGAGTTTGCATGTTCTCTCTGTGTCTGCGTGGATTTCCTCCGGGTGCTCCGGTTTCCCCCACAGTCCAAAGACATGCAGGTTAGGCTAATTGGTGGCTCTAAATTGACTGTTGGTGTGAATGGTTGTGTGTCTCTATGTAAGCCCTGTGATGATCTGGAGACTTGTCCAGGGTGTATCTCGCCTCTCGCCCATAGTCAGCTGGATAGGCTCTAGCTTGCCCATGACCCTGCACAGGATAAGCAGTTACATAATGGATGGATGGATACTGACTAAAATTGGCTGAAATGTGACCAGAAACCCTCCGGCTGTGCACACGAAGCCCTGTAACAGAATCTGTTCTAAATATTTTGAATGAAATAGACAAATTGATGACTGAGATGTTGGATTGCTCTGGGGTTTGTGAACTGTAATGTATTCCGCGAAATATTATTGTGGCAGCGGGGGCGTGGTCAAGCGCCGGTCTGTGACAGGAGGGCGGAGTCAGGGAAGGTAAGTGGCAGAATCACGACACCTGAGAATAATTAACCTGTGTTTGTGTGTCTTCCCAGTGAGCCCTATATCAGGAGGGAGAGCGAGAGAGGAAGGACCTCTCATCCCTGAACCAGACGCCGGTTGTGTGTGTGTCAATACGAGTGGTTATTGTTAAACTGAAAAGTGTGGCAATAAAGCCAAATTATAGACCTGATCTCTGTCCTGCCGTCCTCTGTGCTCCACCCACACTTAGGGAGTCCTACAATTATGTACAATAGTGTCTGTTGTCTACAGTATGCTTGTCGGTGGGATTCATGTCCTGATCATCTTGATTATTAAATGGCCAGATTCTATTATTCTCATGACACATTTCAATGGAAACTACAAATTTCCATCAGACAAAACGTCTCACTGAAAGGATTGTGTTTGTAACTGCCAGTGGTTTCACAAACACACCTTTGAACTGCTAGTTCTATAAAACTCTATTATGGTTCAGAACAAGCTCGCAATATCAAAAGAAGAGTTGTATTGTTCTTTTGATTGGCATTAAATAACCCAGATCTTGTTTATTTTAGGTTTAACGAAATGTAAGTGAATCCCCCACTTCACTGAATATGTTACCAGGAATTATACCAATGTCGGTAAACACTGCCAGTGGGTCAGAGTTTTGGGTTTCAGAAAGCAGAATGTATGGTAGGAAATGTTATATAACAATATCATAGAGATACGTAATGTCAATTCAATCTGCTTTAGTTCTGAATAAAAACAATGCTGCGCATTTGACTGAAGTAGAAAGTCTTTATCTGCAGTTAATTGTGTTCAATGTTCAGCTTGAATTTCTAAGTGAACACAAAAGGCAGGATCCAGTTAATTCTACATCCAAGACAGGAGGAGTCACTGAATAGTTTCATGTGGATGAAAATGATAGAAATCCTCCATACATATGATTTATGTTCCATGTCCTTCACACTCACCAGTTTCCATCCCAAATGAGCACCTGTGGAAGATTTTGGACTGATGTTTTACACAACACTTCCCATCTTTATCAAAACACCAGCAGAATGAATACCTGGGAAAATGTTGTTCATCTCTCCGGTGCTGCATGACACATTTATTATTATTTTTTTTCTCTTTAACTTGTAAAAAGTGAAGAATAAAATGTGTAGGAGAAATCAGTCAAGTTGTGTGTAATTTATGCCTTCCACCAGGACAAAGTTCTCCCTGGGTCTCTATCAGGAATGACACCAGGCAGGACGGTTACTGATTGGAGATACGGTGTTGAAATTGCTGTGTGTATTTATTACTATAACTGATGCAGTACAGCTAATGATAAGGCAACACTGATCTCCTGATTTTTGAACTGACCTTCTGATTTATGGACCTGTTGTCAGGGCGAAGTCTGTAATTTATGGGTTACAGGTACATAAAGAGAATACACAAAATCCAGGTTTATACCATGTGATAATGCTGTAAAGTTTGACTGTATGAGAACATGTTTTTGGAAAACTTTTGGCTTTCTGGATTTCACCTGATGTAAGAATACACACGGGTGACAAGATCTAAGGAAAAAAACAAGCTCTTATGCTGTTGAGGCATTTTGTTGACATAGTATAGGTTCACTTAGGTTATGGCCATGACAAAATCAGTACAACTTTATCCTCCCTGAATAACACAAGGAAGGGTAGAACAAATGTGGGAGGGAAGGATGGTGTATTTAAACAGTCGAGCGAGGTTAAAGCCGGGGAGGGAAGGCAAACAGGTTACAAAAGAGCACAGTCCAATAAATAACACAGATCAAAAGGGAAAAGACTTGACTGTGAGGAAAACAAGGACATAATATTTCACTGAAACCTTCAACCTGGAGAGAACAGAAAGACTATCCATGAGAACAGTAAGTCATAGATCCTGATTTAAAAGCTTAACTTCAGCGCTGTTCTCAAAACCTGATTTTTAAAATTAACTCCACTGAGTGCATGAAAGTATTTAACAAAGGAGTCAGGAGTGTCTGTTCGCTGTCAGAGCTCATGATGTTTATGAATTATTTCCTGATGATTTACTTCATGTATTTTGACTGTCATGATTATAGTGATTGGTGAAAACGACTTGAGAAGTTAAGCACTTGAAACCAGGGATATAAAACAGGTATCCATGTTGCTTTACAACTCGACACAGAAAACATTTTCATGTCTAAATAATACATTTTAAAACACTGACTGTATACAGTATATTCCAGTTCTGCTGATTTGTTACAGCATCTGGACAATGTTTATTTTTCAGCAAAATGCTGTTTTCCTGTTTTACAGTATTGTCCTGTAAATGACTGGGCATTAGAGCAGTGCATTGGTTTTCATTCAGTAAGTTGCCCAAAACACAATGCAGAACGGATGGGATAACTTATCTCAGGCGAGTGAGAATGGGAGATTCTCTTTGTGTTGGCATCTGAAGATTACTGAATCATGTCTGTGCCTTTCGTTTGACACGCTATTTGAAGTGAAACACAAATTGTCTTATGTAGAGCAAAGAAAATGTTGGTTTTGTATACCGCTGAAATGAATAATCTCATCTCATTATCTCTAGCCGCTTTATCCTGTTCTACAGGGTCGCAGGCAAGCTGGAGCCTATCCCAGCTGACTACGGGCGAAAGGCGGGGTACACCCTGGACAAGTCGCCAGGTCATCACAGGGCTGACACATAGACACAGACAACCATTCACACTCACATTCACACCTACGGTCAATTTAGAGTCACCAGTTAACCTAACCTGCATGTCTTTGGACTGTGGGGGAAACCGGAGCACCCGGAGGAAACCCACGCGGACACGGGGAGAACATGCAAACTCCGCACAGAAAGGCCCTCGTCGGCCACGGGGCTCAAACCCGGACCTTCTTGCTGTGAGGCGACAGCGCTAACCACTACACCACCATGCCGTCCCTTAGCTATTTCTGTTTCTTTTAAATACTTGATAACAAAGTGACATATCTGACTTGATGCATGCCACCATTTTGTTTTTCTCTACCCATGGTACATGAGCTGATATCCTCGTAGTAGAGTAGCCAATCAGAGCGCATGACTGCTCATATCCAGTAAATGTGGATAGAATAATACTGGATACAGTAAGAAGTCATATCCTTAACAGAATCTTAATCATAATGTCTATTTGGCACATATTGCATTTAAGCCGCTGTTCAGTTTGTTTTCCAAACAAAATAAAATAAATAACTGAGCTGCAGCGTTATTTGCTCTGAAATAAGCTCATCTTTGGTTGTCTGTGTCTATGTGTCAGCCCTGTGATGACCTGGCGACTTGTCCAGGGTGTACCCCGCCTTTCGCCCATAGTCAGCTGGGATAGGCTCCAGCTTGCCTGCGACCCTGTAGAAGGATAAAGCGGCTAGAGATAATGAATGAATGAATGAAGCTCATCTTTGAAAATGTTTTGAACAAACTCAAACTGCTTTATGTGCTGCAGTGACCTGAATATCAGCAAGCATGCATCCATCTATCTGTAAATGCTTATACTGTGTAGGGTCACGGACAATCTGGAGCCTATTCCAGCTGACCATGGGCGAGAAGCAGGGTACACCCTGGACAAGTTGCCAGATCATCACAGGGCTGACACAGATAGACAAGCAACCATTCACAGTCAGTTTAGAGCCACCAATTAACCTAACCTGCATGTCTTTGGATTGTGGGAGAAACCGGAGCAAACCCACACAGACATGGGGAGAGCATGCAAACTTCACACAGAAAGGCCCTCGTCAGCCACTGGGCTTGAACCCAGAACCTTCTTGCTATGAGGCAACAGTGCTAACCACTACACCACTGTACCACCCCTCAGCAAGCAGCAGAATAACGTTTATATTGAAGATTCAGTTTTATAATATTATTGTTAACTGATACAGGAAAATCTCTGCACTAATTCTCATTGGCAATATTCCCTCAGGCACTTAGTGCCAGTTTGACCATATTCGCATTAAAGTAGCTCAGCAACTCAGAACTCAATAAACTTAGTCACAATATCGGAGCTTGGCTGTAAGGATGCCAGTAACCTCCTGCTGTGATCTGTGTCATGTGTAATCATGCTGAACAGACTGAGTTGACCTCGATTTTGGATCACATGTGCAAGAGGAAAACGTCTGCAGTTTGAATGAGGTTTCATTATCAGTCAGAGAGACACATCAGCTGGTTGTTTCAGGAGGAACAATGACTAAAATGGCCCACATTTACATGGGAAAGATGTCTGCAAATATTTCTGGAAATTGTGGTTGAAAGACGGCAGCATGACTTCAGAATTTTCACTGAGGAAAGTGTTATTAAGGGAAAAAAGATGAACTGTTCTTCAGGGAACCAGCAAAAGACTGTTAGCCAGAACCGTCTTCACAGAAACGTGTTCCAAAATTATTAATGACACACTCTTTCTGGATTTCTGATAATGTCTTTGTGGGTGTGTGTGTGTGTGTGTTGTACATTGAACTTTTCCTCGAAGTATATTGAATTTTTTTTGGATGTTCTGACTCCGAGTTGTCTGGAATACAACAATAGAACTACTATGTACAAGCTCGGTATCTAACAGAAGATGGAAGTCCAAAGGTAAAGTGTCTTGCAAAAGTATTCATCCCCCTTGGTGTTTGTCCTGTTCTGTCGCATTACAAGCTCAAATTAAAATGGATTTTTGGGGGGTGAGCACCATTTGATTTATACAACATGCCTACAACTTTAAAGGTGAAAACTGTTGTTTTATTGTGACACAAACAATAATGAAGATGAAAAAAAAAACAGAAATCTGGAGTGTGCATAGGTACTCACCCCCCCCAAAAAAAGTCAATATTTTGTAGAGCCACCTTTTGCAGCAATTACAATTGCAGGAATTGGGGTACAGTACATCTCTGTTAGCTTAGCACATCTAGCCACTGGAGTTTTTTGCCCATTCCTCAAGGCAAAACTGCTTCAACTCCTTCAAGTTAGATGGGTTGCGTTGATGGACAGCAATCCTCAAGTTATGCCACAAATTGGATTGAGGTCTGGGCTTTGATGAGGCCATTCCAAGACATTTAAATGTTTCCCTTTAAACCACTCCAGTGTAGCTTTAGCAGTATGTTTAGGGTCATTGTCCTGCTGGAACATGAACCTTCATCCCAGTCTCAAATCTCTGGTTGACTCAAAAAGGTTTTCCTCCAGAATTGCCCTGTGTTTAGTGCCATTCATCTTTCCTTCAGTCCTGACCAGCTATCCTGTCCCTGCAAATGAAAAATATCCCCACAGCATGATGCTGCCACCACCATGCTTCACTGTAGGAATGGTGTTCTCAGGATGTTGGGTTTGTGCCACACATGGCATTTCCCATGATGGCCAAAAAGATCAATTTTAATCTCATTTGACCAGAGAATCTTCTTCCATGTGTTTGAGGAGTCTGCCACATACTGTTGGGCAAACTCCAAACATGTTTTCTTATTTTTTTCTTTAAGCAATGGCTTTTCTCTGGCAACTCTTCCATAAAGCCCCACTCTGTGGATTGTACGGTTTAAAGTGGTCCTATGGACAGATACTCCCATCTCCGCTGTGGATCTTTGCAGCTCCTTCAGTGTTATCTTTGGTGTCTTTGTTGCATCTCTGATTAATGCCCTCTTTGCCCCGTCTGTGAGTTTTGGTGAGTGGTCTTCTCTTGTCAGGTTTGTAGTGGTGCCATATTCTTTCCACTTTGCTAGAATGGATTTAATGGTGCTCCCTGGGATATTCAAAGTATGGGATATTCTTTATAACCCAACCCTGATCTATACTTCTTCACAACTTTGTCTCTGACCTGTTTGAAGGCTCCTTGGTCTTCATGTTGCTTGCTTAGTAGTGTTGCAGAGTCAGGGTCCTTCCAGAACAGGTTGATTTATACAGACATCATGTGACAAATCATGTGACACTTTGATTGTACACAGGTGGATCTTAATCAACTAATTATGTGAATTATGAAGTGAATTGGTTGGACCAGCTCTTATTTAGGGTGTGGGTGGTAAAAGAGAGCAACTGGACTTGCTTGAAGATTCTTGAAGATGTTTCACCTCTCATCCAAAAGGCTTCTTTAGTTCTGTCTGACTAATAGGGAGTATCAGGTATTTATCCTCTCATGGATGAAAAGCAATCCTAAGGTGTCGTTGAGACATCCTGTTGGTGTGGGTCACTGGGGGCTGGGTGTGAACGGCCTAGAGAGTCGTTGGGATGATCAATGGATTGTTGGTTCTCTCTGTCCTCCTGTGAGTCACTGAAAACAGATGGGTTTTGGTGTGCATTCAGTTGTCTGGGAAGTGTGCTAAGGACTGCATTATAGCTGGCTGATAAATGATGTCTTAGGCTACGTTTACATTACGTCGAATCAGCGGATCATCAGATTAACGTTCTTAAAACGATTCGCGTTGACACTAAAACCGTTAGCCGTGCACACAGCAACACCAATACGCGGATACGCTCGGCTCCGCAGGCATCCTGCGCTCCAAATCACTCCGCCCTGAACAGCGAGTGCCCTCTGGAGGGTGTGCACTCCGGCCCTGCGCAGCTCACAGAGCGCGCGAGTGAAGTGAACAAGCCACGATTCGGGACTGAGCCGCTGTGTGTGAGATCCCAGCGCATATCACTTACCACTTGCAAGTGGAAGGATGGCAAGCCTAAAGACAATCATAACTACACAATGGGCAGTATTTGCATCAGTATTTGCAGTATTTTCATACTTTTATACTCTTTAATGAAAGGTGATACAAGGCGGAAGTCTGCGCCGTTTTTCAGCAGTCGCGTCACATGACCAACGCCAGCGAATCAGGAAGGTGGATGTCACAGTGACGTTGTCCAATGAGACGCCAGCTAGAGCTCAGCACAGCGTATTCGCGTATTCTCAATGTTTACACAGCACCGGAGCTGATACGATCTAGATTGAATACGTGGACGCTGGCGGATTCCCGTTTCCCCGCTTTTTCAGGGGGGTTAATGTAAACGGACAGTGCGTCCGCGAAGAAAACGAGACAGATACGGTCTAGTGTAAACGTAGCCTTAGACTACCACCTTTGTTCAGTGATGGCCATTCCAGGTTGACAAAAATGGCTTCTTTAACTCCTCTCTCATACCAACGATCCTCTCTGGCTAAAATGCGTATGTTGCAATCCTTAAATGAGTGTCCTTTGTTGTTAAGATGAAGATGGACAGCAGAGTCCTGGCCTGAGGAACTGGCTCTTCTGTGTTTAGCCATGCGCCTGTGAAATGGTTGTTTTGTTTTCCCAATATACAAGGCCATGCATTCCTCACTGCACTGAATTGCATACACTACATTGTTGTGTTTGTGTCTTGCTATTCTGTCCTTAGGGTGGACCATTTTCTGCTTCAGGGTGTTACTGAATCTGAAATGTACCGGAATGTTGTGTTTGTAGAAGATCCTCCTGAGTTTCTCAGATAGACCAGAAATGTAGGGAATGACAATGTTCTTGCGTTTGTTCCTGTTATCCTCCTTGTTCGTTATGTTCCTTTTTCTGCTCTTGAAGAAAGCCCAGTTGGGATACCTGCAGTTCTGAAGTGCTTTCTTGAGGTGATTCTGCTCCTTCTCTTTTCCCTCTACCATTGTAGGAATGTTCTGAGCCCTGTGTTGCAAGGTCCTAATGACCCCCAATTTGTGTTCCAGTGGGTGGTGTGAGTTGAAAAGTAGGTACTGGTCTGTGTGTGTGGTTTTTTGGTAGACCTCGATGCTAAGGCTTCTGTCTTGTCTAATGTGTACAACCCCAATTCCAAAAAAGTTGGGACAAAGTACAAATTGTAAATAAAAATGGAATGCAATGATGTGGAAGTTTCAAAATTCCATATTTTATTCAGAATAGAACACAGATGACATATCAAATGTTTAAACTGAGAAAATGTATCATTTAAAGAGAAAAATTAGGTGATTTTAAATTTCATGACAACAACACATCTCAAAAAAGTTGGGACAAGGCCATGTTTACCACTGTGAGACATCCCCTTTTCTCTTTACAACAGTCTGTAAATGTCTGGGGACTGAGGAGACAAGTTGCTCAAGTTTAGGGATAGGAATGTTAACCCATTCTTGTCTAATGCAGGATTCTAGTTGCTCAACTGTCTTAGGTCTTTTTTGTCGTATCTTCCATTTTATGATGTGCCAAATGTTTTCTATGGGTGAAAGATCTGGACTGCAGGCTGGGCAGTTCAGTACCCGGACCCTTCTTCTATGCAGCCATGATGCTGTAATTGATGCAGTATGTGGTTTGGCATTGTCATGTTGGAAAATGCAAGGTCTTCCCTGAAAGAGACGTCATCTGGATGGGAGCATATGTTGCTCTAGAACCTGGATATACCTTACGTAGTGGATGTTCATTATGTCTAACTATTACAAATATTTTAAGTTCGTTTCTTAGACAAGGATATTTTTTAAACTTGTTACCTCGTTAACAGTTTCGGCGAGAATCTCCCGCCTTCTTCAGAAACAGTCACCAGATGTCGAGTGGTGACGTGCCTTATCAGCTGATGTTGCGTGCAGGAGGCGTGAATGTCCTGCCCAATTTGACAGGTAGTCCACGCCTCCTGCTGTCAGGTCGCTCCTCCAGGACGGCGCTCCAGGTGTGCGACAGTGCATACGCTCCCTCGTCCCGGTTCATCGTCCTCTGCGCCCGCTTGCGTATCTCCACTGCCTCTAAAATCCAACGCTGGAATCTATTTTCTTCAGCGCGAATGACTCTGGCCTCTTCCCAATTCCCAATTGCCAATATCCACCGTGGGCAATTCGGAAAGGGAAATTAGACACAAATAAAAGAAAATAAACAAACAAGAAAAAACACCGAAAAAACAAACCGGGGCTTTGTCACACTACCATACATAAAAGGAGTCACAGAACGCATCCAACGATCCATGAGGAAATACCACATCAACACCCTGGTCAAACCATACAAGAACCTCCGACAGCTGCTAGTTCACCCCAAAGACAAAATACAACTGGACAATAAATGCAACATCATCTATGAAATCCCTTGCCGTTCATGTAATAAAGTCTATATTGGTGAAACGGGCAGATGCTTCCATACTCGAAGGAAAGAACACCAATTAAAATGTGAAAAAGAAACAACAAGAAGACTCACAAGATCCGAAAAAGAAAAAGCACACCAAGAAAACCTAAAATCAGCCATTTCAGACCACTGCAAACGGCAAAATCACATAATGAATTGGGAAGAGGCCAGAGTCATTCGCGCTGAAGAAAATAGATTCCAGCGTTGGATTTTAGAGGCAGTGGAGATACGCAAGCGGGCGCAGAGGACGATGAACCGGGACGAGGGAGCGTATGCACTGTCGCACACCTGGAGCGCCGTCCTGGAGGAGCGACCTGACAGCAGGAGGCGTGGACTACCTGTCAAATTGGGCGGGACGTTCACGCCTCCTGCACGCAACATCAGCTGATAAGGCACGTCACCACTCGACATCTGGTGACTGTTTCTGAAGAAGGCAGGAGATTCTCGCCGAAACTGTTAACGAGGTAACAAGTTTAAAAAATATCCTTGTCTAAGAAACGAACTTAAAATATCTGGATATACCTTTCAGCATTGATGGTGTCTTTCCAGATGTGTAAGCTGCCCATGCCACACTCACTAATGCAACCCCATACCATCAGAGATGCAGGCTTCTGAACTGAGCGCTGATAACAACTTGGGTCGTCCTTCTCCTCTTTAGTCCGAATGACACGGCATCCCTGATTTCCATAAAGAACTTCAAATTTTGATTCGTCTGGCCACAGAACAGTTTTCCACTTTGTCACAGTCCATTTTAAATGAGCCTTGGCCCAGAGAAGACGTCTGCGCTTCTGGATCGTGTTTAGATACGGTTTCTTCTTTGAACTATAGCATTTTAGCTGGCAACGGCGGATGGCACGGTGAATTGTGTTCACAGATAATGTTCTCTGGAAATATTCCTGAGCCCATTTTGTGATTTCCAATACAGTAGCATGCCTGTATGTGATGCAGTGCCGTCTAAGGGCCCGAAGATCACGGGCACCCAGTATGGTTTTCCGGCCTAGACCCTTACGCACAGAGATTCTTCCAGATTCTCTGAATCTTTTGATGATATTATGCACTGTAGATGATGATATGTTCAAACTCTTTGCAATTTTACACTGTCGAACTCCTTTCTGATATTGCTTCACTATTTGTCGGCGCAGAATTAGGGGGATTGGTGATCCTCTTCTCATCTTTACTTCTGAGAGCCGCTGCCACTCCAAGATGCTCTTTTTATACCCAGTCATGTTAATGACCTATTGCCAATTGACCTAATTAGTTGCAATTTGGTCCTCCAGCTGTTCCTTTTTTGTACCTTTAACTTTTCCAGCCTCTTATTGCCCCTGTCCCAACTTTTTTGAGATGTGTTGCTGTCATGAAATTTCAAATGAGCCAATATTTGGCATGAAATTTCAAAATGTCTCACTTTCGACATTTGATATGTTGTCTATGTTCTATTATGAATACAATATCAGTTTTTGAGATTTGTAAATTATTGTATTCCATTTTTATTTACAATTTGTACTTTGTCCCAACTTTTTTGGAATCGGGGTTGTACATCACAATCCAAGAAGGCTAGATTATTCCCACTGACGTCCTCCCAAGTGAAATTGATGTTGATATCCATTGCATTGATGTGCTTAGAGAAGGCTTCCACCTCATGGGTTTTGATTTTAACCCAGGTGTCATCCATATATCTGAACCAGTGGCTGGGAGCAACTCCTGAAAAAATGGTCAAAGCTTTATGTTCCACTTCCTCCATGTATAGATTGGCCACAATAGGGGACACAGGTGAGCCCATGGTGCATCCATGCTTCTGTCTGTAGAAACTTTCATTAAATTGGAAATAGGTGGTGGTCAGGCAGAGGTCAAACAGGGTGCAAATCTGGTCCATGGTGAGGTTCATTCTATCCAGTAAGGTGCTGTTTTGAAGGAGTCATTTTCTAACAGATTCGACTGCTTCTGTGGTGGGAATGCAGGTGAAAAGAGAAGTGACATCGTAGGAAACCATGGTTTCATCTGAGTCTAGTTTGAGGTCTGCAACTTTAGTAGCAAAATCTTGGGAGTTTTTGACATGATGTGGCGTGTTTCCAGCAAGAGGAGCCAGGATGGTGGCTAGGCATTTGGCAATGTTATAGGTGACCGAGTTTATACTGCTGATGATAGGTCTGAGTGGAGCTCCTTCCTTGTGAATCTTGGGGAGTCCGTATATACTGTAAGAGGAATGGCTTCCCCAGGGTACAATCTGTAGTACAGAGATTGGTTGATGGCTTGGTCCTTTTCTAGTTGTTGCAGGCAGCTAACAACTTTCTCTTTGTAACAACCAGTGGGGTCCTGCCTCAAGGTTTCATAGGTGGTTGTGTTGCTGAGGAGACTGGTCATCTTTGAGTGGTAGTCCGCTGTGTTTAGCACTACTGTGCATCTCCCTTTGTCAGCAGGAAGGATGCTGATGTTCTGGTCTCTTTAAAGCAATGTAAAAGCCCTCCTTTCTTGGCTGGTGAGGTTGGGGGGGGTGCTTTACAGAGCAGCTGATATGGTGTCTTCTGTTTAAGTTGTTCTGCCTCTGTGTTGGTCAGATTGTTTCTGATGGCTGACTCTGTGGCTGTGATGAGGTCTACCACTGGTATCCGCTCTGGTGAAACTGCAAAGTTAAGTTTCTTGAATAAAACATCTTTCTCTGGTTGGGTGAGTACCCTGTCGGATAAGTTCTTCACCCATTTCTCTTCTATGTCCGGTTTTGTAGCCTGGTCAGATTTCTTCCTCAAAGTCAGCACTTCTGTCTTGCTGGAGAAGGTGGTTTTAGGCTACATCCACACAACAACAGCAACGAGATGTTATTTAAAAATATATCGCGTCCAAATGGGCAACGATCAGTAAAATATCAGGTCCATATGGCAACGCAACGCTTGCTGAAAACAATGCAATACACATGCCACACCTCTAGGGGCGCTGTAAGACAGTCCCTTCGGAGACACCAGAACAATAGAAGAAGTAAGGATGCATGCGCATAAACTATTATGCGCGAGACTTCATATTAGCCACAAAGTCAGGAAAATCTGTTCGTAAAATTACATTATAATGACCAAATACAATGAAAAGTATTTTTCCAGTCTCACCTGTGAAAGGTAATCCCATGTGATCTCGTTTGGACGGTAAACCTGTTGGTACAGTTAAACGCAGCACATGAATCTTTATTCTCCGCTTTGACCTATCCAATATGGCGGTGAGGATAACGTATGATTCTACGCGGAAGGCGGCGTCTTTAATGGTCCGGAATAAATTGAATGCTACACGTTGATGGATTAATTTGCTCTTCTATGCCCTTTTTGAGGAATGTATTGTAGGACTAAAACCAACATCTGAAGAGGTGAGATCGCTCCTTTTTTTCCCTATTTTTGCTGGCGGGATTGACTCTGCCCTAAGGGCAGAGTCTCTCTCTCTCTCACTTTGCACCATTACACAATAAATATTCACAGTGAAAATATTTTGTAAGCACGTTTCATGAACCAAGTTATAGGATTTGTTGACAACTCGCATCGAGTTCGTTACACTTCTACCCAGTGTGAAGCACTCACAGTCATGTGGTTGTGACATCATCGTAAACAAATCCGTTCTACTCATCCAGACGACTTCACAACGGCAATGTTGCCAGATCTTTCCACTCTGGAACCCGTTCTCAAAAAGATTGCGTTTTGGGCACCCAAAACGCCGGTGCCGTGTGGACGCCAGGCCTAAACGATAAGCAATTGTATCGGAGTCACCTGAATCCGTTGCCGTGTGGACAGGGCCTTAGATAGCAATGTTTGAAATTTGCACATCTGTTGTTCCTTGCCTTTGATATGTTGTGAAATCTGTGCCTTCTCAGTGAACTCAGAGACTCGTTCCAAAACTTCACTGGGAAGAAGTACTGTCAACTCTTCAAACATCAGTTCAGTCTTGTTCTGGAGAGCATCGATGGTGAAATGTACTTGTCTCACTCTCTTATTGAGAAGCTGCTTCTGGGCTTTCTGGAGGATTATTTCAGCTCTGTGTCCTTTGACGGTTGAATACAGGTGTAGGCTAGTGAGGATAATGTTGGATTGTTGGCATCATAGGTTGAAACGCAGGTGGTTTCTGTAGTCTGCCAGTTTTCTGGAAGTCCACTCTTATTTAGGGGTTTCATACGAAAGGGGGTGAATACCTATACACACATCAGATTTCTGTTTTTTCATCTTAATTATTGTTTGTGTCACAATAAAACAACAATTTGCACCTTTAAAGTGGTAGGCATGTTGTGTAAATCAAATGATGCTAACCCTCCAAAAATCCATTTTAATTCCATCTTGTAATGTGACAAAACAGGACAAACACCAAGGGGGATGAATACTTTTGCAAGACACTTTACCTTCACTACTCAGGAAACTACAGTGCACTTCAGTCAGTGGAGGTAAATGTTGACAGGATCAATTTGAATAAAAAAAAAATTCAGCTGATTATTCAGCTTATTCACTCACACTGTATCATTGTTTTCACACACTCATAGGGGTGTGTGTGTGAATTTCTGGAATATTCAGTATTGTGCAAGATTGGATGGATAGATAGACAGATAGATAGGTAGATTATTGATGCTGAGGGAAATTGTTGATTACTTGTTTTTGTCAAAATGGGCCAAAAACTGAGTTCATTTGAAAATAATGCATTTTATTTTTTTCGCGGTCCAAATCCTACGCTCTGATTGGCTGGCGAGCAGGTGTACTTGTATATTGAGGAGGAAGCAATTTGCATTACAGCCATGAATGAGGATTCAAAATAGCATTAATTTTACAGCATGGATAGTGATAACGACAGTGTTCACAGCGAAAGCGAGTTTTACTACCCTGATGAAGACAAAATAAAAGAAAATGTTTCAGGAGAAAGCTAAAAACCTGTAACTTGCTAACGCCGAGCAAAAACATGGCTGAATCCTGAATGATTCCTATTTGTATAAATAGGGGACCACATGGGCAGCAAAATGTTTTTTTTTTTTTTTTCCTGCCATGGAAGTGCACTTGTATGCTGAGGAGAAAGCCATTTGCATTACAGCCGTGAATGAGGATTCAAAATGGTGGCTCGCCTCGGTCTTCCCCTTTCGGGCGCTCTCATTTTCTGTTAGAATTTGGGAAAGAAAAAAATAAATACTGTATATTATTTACCAGCTTAAGGTTGGTCCGTATGGTGAAATACCGTGACCTCGGCCTTGAATACTGATCTCGGCCCAGAGGGCCTCGGTTAGTACTTTTAAGACCTCGGTCACGGTATTTCACAATATAGACCTCCCAGCTGGTAAATAACATATGTCTTTCCTGCTTATTTACAAAAATATATTGTTATCTGTGGATGTGATCAGTTTCTGTGAAAGAAAACTGGTTGTGGTTAGTTTCTATGGGCGTGGCCAGTGTGCAGGGTTTACAGAACCAGTCTTGCACACAGCTCTAATCCAACAAACTATTACATAATAACAAGCACAGTAATGGCTGTAATATAACCCCTTTATCTCGTTTCCACCCACTTGTAGGGAAGGAATAATCCAATATGTGTAAATAATGAAACAGGTGAGCAAGGTGATTCATCTGTCACTCTGATGCTTTTAAAATAGCCCTCGTTTTCATCATTATTCACTAATGAGCAGAAGGCATACACCAGACTCTCAATCATGTTGGTCTCATATTGATCGAAGCTTATAAATCGAATCATATCATATTGTAGTAGATACAGTGGTATTCTCAAATACTCGGTTTATTAAGTAAGAGTACCATATGATATAAAAGCCTGAGGTTTACTCCCCTGCTCCCTTGTAACCTCTGTTAGATTTGATTATAATCAGTTCACTAAAATTAAACCTGATTTCATTTCATCACAGTTTACATTCCAGTGTTAGTGGTGTGCACTTGAACATTCCAGATTAGAAGGCACAGGATTTCACTAAAAAAGTGTTTGAAAACAATTCTGTACAACTACATCCTTAGTTCCTCACTCAGAGTTGCTCCTTACAAGGTATTATTAAAACTGCTGATATTAAAGTTTTACTCAGGAAGAGTGGAGCTGACCCAACTGCTATAGCATGGCATGTTTTATGAATATGCTCAAACAAGTATGAATAATCACAATGAAAATGAGAGCATTGTTCTTCTCATCTCATTATCTCTAGCTGTTTTATCCTTCTACAGGGTCGCAGGCAAGTTGGAGCCTATCCCAGCTGACTACGGGCGAAAGGCGGGGTACACCCTGGACAAGTCGCCAGGTCATCACAGGGCTGACACATAGACACAGACAACCATTCACACTCACATTCACACCTACGGTCAATTTAGAGTCACCAGTTAACCTAACCTGCATGTCTTTGGACTGTGGGGGAAACCGGAGCACCCGGAGGAAACCCACGCGGACACGGGGAGAACATGCAAACTCCGCACAGAAAGGCCCTCGCCAGCCCCGGGGCTCGAACCCAGGACCTTCTTGCTGTGAGGCGACAGCGCTAACCACTACACCACCGTGCCGCCAGCATTGTTCTTATGTCTGAAATAAGCAATCATTTAAAGGTACACTGCCTTTCAGGTTATTCAAGTGTAGCTCATAAAAAAGAATTTTCCCTGACACCCAATTATTTTTCTTTAGTAGACCGAAAGCTACTTTTTTTTTTTACACTGAACAATTAATGAATTTAGGGCCATGTGGCCCTAAGTTCTCTGTTATTTTTTCTTGCTTTACCATGACCCAATTCAAGATACTATGTCATGCATGCATCACATGGTGGGTTTTCCCTGTTCGCGCAAGGCATTGTGGGGGACAAATTTGAAACAGGAGAGAAAAATGAAGGATGTGAGTGTGTGAATGAATGAAATGCGAAAGACTGATTACAGTAATGGAAAGTGAGAAGAAAAGACATTATGTTGCAAAGGAAAGGAAACGCAGGACCAAACTAATAAATATCGGTGGTCAGCGAGCACCTTGGTGTGATCAGTTGTTCGTTTAGAGACAGAATGATGTAACGGTCAGTGCACGCTCAAAGGTAAAAATGTAGATGGCAGTAATGCAACACTATGGATGCCAGCTGCCATAAAACCCCAAAGAAGAAGAAGCTAAAGAAGCTGCCTTAAAATTCTGAGTTCATTGAAAATTAATATAGTAAGTTAAAACAATGAAGCAAACAATTTAACTTACGATATGAATTTCAATTAACTCAATTTTAAGGCAGCCTGGGTACTAACTTTTTAAGTTAAAACAACAAATCATTTTTTACAGTGCATGCACATTTATTTGCTTGGGAATCCCCTCAAATTAAATAACTTTCCAGCCACAGAATGGCCTGACATTTTGTGAGATATTACAGAAATAAACATATATCACAATGACCAAATTTCAGAGGGAAATAAATTTCACTGATTTTAAGAAATCAAAAGTCTGTCTAGCTTTAATAGTTGTGTCAAAAATATTTTCAGTGTTTTGTCAGTAGAGTCTGTATATGTGTGTATTAATGAGAGAATGTGATTTTGCATTGAATTAGAGTATCAGATGACAGCAGGAGATATACTGAAGCTCAGTAATATCACTGAGAGTAGGAGCACAAGGATTTGTGCAGTGTCCCAGGTTATTGTCCAGATGTGCAGAAGTACAAGGGTACAAAACTACTAACACCTCGATTGCAATATGCCAGTGAGTGTACAGTAATCATATTGAATGAATGCTGTGAGGTGGTGAGATGGAGGTGTGATATTCTTTGTTGTATCACTTATCAGCCTTTTGGCTAAGATCCAGGAGCTTGAGCACTTTTATTAAATCATTTTACATTACAGGCATTTAGCAGATGCTCTTATCCAGAGCAACGTACAACATACCCAGAGTAGCCTGAGGAGCAGTTGGGGGTTAGGTGCCTTGCTCAAGGGCACATCAGCCATTTCTGCTGGTCTAGAGAATTGAACCAGCAACCTTTTGGTCCCAAAGTTGCTTCTCTAGCCATTAAGCTATAGCTTCCCCATGCTTGCAGGCTGAATAGCTGATGCCAATTCACTTTAAAACATTTAATATCCCTCAAATTAATCAGCCAATGCGATTGATCAGTAACCTGCTAGTTGAAAGCACAAGAGAAGTCAAAAAATCCTTTTCGTGCTTCCTGTCTTTTCCAAATAAGAGAGGATTCTGTGCAGTAGTTAGATGGCTGGATCAGCCACCTCAATCTGTTGCTGATAGACAAAATGAAGCAGATGTCCAAAGATAGTCCTCATGACTGTCCACAATTCAGCCACTTTTTTTGTTGAAGCCAGTCCTCAATCTTCATCCAGCAGGCATCCTTGCCTTCTCTAATCTTCTGCTTATTTTATTTATATATCCATCAGAGTGGCGGCACGGTGGTGTAGTGGTTAGCACTGTTGCCTCACAGCAAGAAGGTCCTGGGTTCAAGCCCAGTGGCCGACTGTGTGTGGAGTTTGAATGCTGTCCGTGTGGGTTTCCTCCGGGTGCTCTGGTTTCCCCCACAGTCCAAAGGCATGCAGGTTAAACTAATTGGTGCCTCTAAATTGGCCGTACTGTAGGTGTGAGTGTGAATGGCTGTCTATGTGTCAGCCCTGTGATGACCTGGCGACTTGTCCAGGGTGTACCCCGCCATAGTCAGTTGGGATAGGCTCCAGCTTGCCTGTGACCCTGTAGGACAGGATAAGCGGCTACAGATAATGGATGGATGGATAGATCCATCAGAGTTCCTCTTTATCCCCCTCATGCATTATAAAGTCACAGGTTTATAAAAAGTGTCTCAGTGCAAGTGAACTATCTTTTGCAAAGCTAAAGGCAGCAGGGAAAAGAAAAGAAGGAAACCAAGGATTTCATTGAGAAAAGTTGAGGCTGCTGTAATAGTGCTAGGACGAAACACTGAGAGGAAGATCAACACTCTCTTTCTGTAGGAAGTTCTGTATTGTCTTTCTGAGTCAGTCCTGTGACTGACTGTCAGGTAAGTTCATTTCAACAGGAGGAACTGCTTAACCTGGCCACACCCAGGACAAGGACAAAAAGGAGGGGGGAGAAAGGGAGAGAGGAGGTGTCTGATTACATTAGAATCGGAATAGTGGTAAAGAAAATGTCTCAGTTTTCTGAATCCTGTAGAGAAGTCAGCTCCAAATGGCTATTACACATCAAATATCTTTACTGAAGACAAAGTAACTCGCAAGGATAAATACAGAGAGGTACAAAAAAAGAGAAGGAACACAGGTGAGCACCAAGAAAAGACGAGAGAAGGGAAAGGTGCTGAGTTTTCACCTACACGCTTGCATTCCTTCAACTTTCAGAGTGCCTTTGTGCAGCTTCTAAGTATGAGGGTGAGTCACTGTTCTCTGTATGTCAGCTTGCTTACTCGTACCGTGTGTTAAAGATCAGCAAGAAACAAATCAGGTTTAACTGTCATTTCATTTCAGGGTTTTACTGTTGCATAATATAGTGGTAAACTGTTTACAAAGTCCTTAAAAAAAGACAAAACTGAACATAATGCATGTTCATACTGTATGTGGAGGAATATCTTCACAATTCATGGAACATGATATTCATTTTACTAAACTGCCTTGAACCACTTTACTTCGACAGGCCACTGTTTTATTTTGTATTTCAGTGACTGACACTTTAGGGATCAGGCCCAAAAACAAGAAACATGAAATATGGCCAAATAAAAGACTCCTAAAATGTACAAAAAGATCCTAATCACCATAAACCTGCTGAGACCAAAGACAGTATAAAGGTTTAATAAAACACAATAGTACGATGAGTAAGTCAGTGACCAGTAAGCTTTGGTGGATGAAATACTAAAAGATACTGCTTCCCATTATTGGTTTATATGAATTAAAATTTTCAATTTTCTACTCTTCAGTTTAACATTAAAAGCAGTGATTCTCCAATTAGGGAAATGAATGCAAAGTGAAACCTTAAACTCCAAAACGAAAACACAGAAACAAGAAGTGAGACCTAAAATAACTGAAAATATCACCTTGTGTCATCTCATCTCATTATCTCTAGCTGCTTTATCCTGTTCTACAGGGTCGCAGGCAAGCTGGAGCCTATCCCAGCTGACTACGGGCGAGAGGCGGGGTACACCCTGGACAAGTCGCCAGGTCATCACAGGGCTGACACATAGACACAGACAACCATTCACACTCACATTCACACCTACGGTCAATTTAGAGTCACCAGTTAACCTAACCTGCATGTCTTTGGGGGAACCCACGCGGACATGGGGAGAACATGCAAACTCCGCACAGAAAGGCCCTCGCCAGCCACGGGGCTTGAACCCGGACCTTCTTGCTGTGAGGTGACAGTGCTAACCATTACATCACCGTGCCGCCCTATACTGAACATACGGTATAAGAATAAAAAGCTTGAAGGTTCTAATCCCCAGCCAGAATGTTACTGGACACATTTACTTAATGAGACTAATGTTTGAATATTTTATAAAGTTGTACTAAGGGGATCCATGGTATTAATTCTTCATACAGGTTGAATATACGGTCTTCTAGTTGAATATAATGAATTATTATACATACGGGCCACTTTTTCCATGGAATAAAAACATGTATTCTATTCCCTTATAGCAGGTTTATTGATAGCATGCAATATTATCATTTTGTATATCGCTTCCCAATGGGGAATGAGCGTGAAATATTGTTACAATATTGCACATTGTCAAGACAATACGATGTCACATATCGGAGACGTAAAACTTCCACAT
Organism: Neoarius graeffei; assembly: GCF_027579695.1. Taxonomy (NCBI): domain Eukaryota; kingdom Metazoa; phylum Chordata; class Actinopteri; order Siluriformes; family Ariidae; genus Neoarius; species Neoarius graeffei. Next base: position 56,856,294 of record NC_083584.1, read on the forward strand.
TAGCGAGCGACAGTGACAATTTGTAAACAAACATGGCTGCGAGGTTTGCTTCATTAAAAGCAAAAGATTGAGAGAATTTTGGCTGCCAGGTCGTGCCGTTCTGTGTAACTGTTAATATTGATTTTAAAAGTAAGTAAATTACACATGGAAAATTATAATAATATTCGTCTTGACTGTGCTAGCATTGGCCTTCCCCAACGCTACACCAGCTGGAGGGTAACTGGACTGCCATGCTAACAGCACCAAGTCACGGGTAAGCTAGTGTTGGCCTTTGAGAATGCTGATATGAAGTGTGTGTATGTATAATAATAATAATAATAATCTTGGCTGTCTTTTTTTTCATGGTCCATCAGATATACTCCAGTCAGCTAACATGATATTGATCTCCTCTTTGACTCACTCAATATCATGCTAGCTGGATGGAATTTATCTAATCTACCACTCAAAGCCAGCCAATATTATTTAAATATAGAGGTACAGCAGCAGCATGTGATGCTTTGTTGTAGTTTCCTCTAAAACTACTTCTTCAGTGACCCAAACCAAGTCAAACAAATGACACGAGTCAGAGATTTTAACAAAACATGACATGAACACAAAGCTTAAAAACATGAACTATGAGCGCATGGCAAAAGACCTGCACACAGCCCACTGGGTCTAACAAACAATGACAAAAGCTAGACAACAAGTGCTGGAGAAGACATGGCTTAAATAAATCAGCATGGAAATCAGCAAAATGCAAATCAGGTGCAAATAGTCATGTGACATGAGTGTCCTGATCAGGTGAGGTGCAGTGGCTGATGGGAATTGTAGTCCTGCCATGACAACATGAGAAGTCTCTTAACAGAATTGTGCCAGTTCCCATTTCTCTAATGTTGGTTATGGCTGTATGCAAAGAGTATGCAAAACCCCCTGTACCTACAGCACAGTGTCAGTGCTCTAGATGCAGGATTACACACAGTTGTTAATTTTTTTTATGCTGCATATAATGTTTTAAAAGGCGATACATTTGAAATCTCTCATGGTGACATGTTCAGAAATAATCACCTGCCTACAGTAAGTATATCTGCAATCTTCCTTGACAGGATTTTTTTTGTTGATATTTTGGTGATTGGGTCAAATGAGGTGAGTACAGCGGTCCTTTCTGAGCAGTCTGCAATGGTTCCTCATCGATCAAGTTGGATTTATTTGCCATCTGTCGAAGTATTTCCACATGAAATTTGATATTTACAAAAATTTGTAATTTCACAAAAATGTGTGCATCCAACTTGTGCTCCTGACTATATGTAAATTTACATATAAGAAGACTCACTAATGTAAACCTTGATTTACATCACTTTTAATCATCGACACTATATGGCCAAAAGTTTGTGGACACCTGCCATTACATCCATGTATGGAACTTACACTGTTTGTGTGTGAATGGACACATATCCCCACAGACACTTTCCAAAAGTGAGTGTAAATCCTTCCATGAAGACTGGAGGCTGCTCAAGCAGCAATGAGGAGACCAATTCCATGTCAGTGGCCATGGTTCAATAAGTAGAATTTGAGTGTGATGGTCAGGTGTCCACATACTTTTGGTCATATAGGCTATTTTGCATGTATTCATGTACTCCGTTTTCATGTTTAAAACATTTTCTTTCTTTTTATCCCACTTAATTCACATTTACTAGTTCACTTTTGTGTAATTTGTCTTGAGGATTTGGCCTTTTCTGGTTTCATAGATATAAGTCAGAACAACAAAAAGACTATTCTGCCTCTGAAGAATTCCTTTTCTTTTGTAGTTTAGTTGTCATCTTGTGCAATGAACACAAATGAGCTGTATCAGACACAATTAGACATGCAAGTATGAAGAAAATCAGCATTTCCAAAACCTTTTCAATCTAGTGGACATTTTTGTAAATGATTGATACATGAGGTCCATTGTTGGCAGATCCATGTGTTGAGAAACCTAAAAACCTGTTCTCTCTCTCTCACTCACTGACTCACTCAAACTGTAAAAACTGATTATTTGGTTTACTCTTGTTTCGTAATTGTGTAAAAAGATTTGCATAGAACGCGAAGTGCAAGAACCGTGCACCAAAGTGCAAGCAGAGACTCCAGCAGGACTAGCTGTGACAGCTTAACTAAAAAGGAGACCTAGAAGGTAATACAGGCATGATGGCAGTCTGAGGTCCAGCAGTCACTATTTCAATGTCAACAGACCTCAGTGAAGTTGGGGGGCAACAACATCAAAACATCCCAGAACACTCAGAACACTTCATGCTCATGAACCCGCCAGATCTGCAGGGTCTTCGGGAAACCTCCAGAGCTTTCCCAAAGAGAAAAAAAGTATCTGATACCCCTTTTCCACCAAATCAGTTCCAGGGCTGGTTCGGGGCCAGTGCTGGTGCTGATTCACAACTCGTTCAACTTGCAAGCCAGCTGAGAACCAGTTTGCTTTTCCATAGCACAGGGTGCTAAGGGGAGCCATGTCATTACGTTACTGTATACGTCAGTTACGTCGCTGCATTTGCATAAACCTTGGCACGAACATCGATGCAACAACAACACGGAGAAGAAGAAGAAGAAGCAGCAACAACAACAATAATGGATGACTGCTGCTTTACTGCATCCATGATATCTCGTCGCTTATTTAAAAATGGCGCCCTCTCGCGATCTTGCTATTGTTGTTGGTCTTAACAACTCCACCCCCCCGCTGACGTAAGCGGTTCTTTCCTCTGGCCCAGCAAAGAGCTGGTGCTAGCCTGGAACCGATTTTTCTGGCCGCAGAGCCGGTTCTTTGTCAGTGGAAACAGAAAACCCGGTTCCAAACTAAGCACTGGCCCTGAACCAGCCCTGGAACTGATTTGGTGGAAAAGGGGCATGAGTCCCAAACCCTAATTTGAAGGTTGCACCATCACTGGGGGGCTTTGTAAAAGCAGTACCCTTCATTATTCTAGTTACTAATAAAGAATCTGCACCTTTTAATTAAAGCAAGTATCATAAAAGACCAAACTCTCACTCAATATTTCTGAGTTGAAAAAGGTTATACTAATAATATTATCTACATGAGCATGTGTGTCATCTGACTTTTCTGAAACATATAGCTGTGTGTCTTCAGGATAGCAGTAGAAGGTAATATGGCATGTGGCATGTCATGTCAGATCACCATTTACATCTATAAATGAGTAGCAATCAGATAAATAAGACCTCAGCAGAGAGCTGTTCACTTAAATTCAACAACTTTTGTATTCTACCTCAAAGAATAACATGATCTACAGTGGTGCTTGAAAGTTTGTGAACCCTTTAGAATTTTCTATATTTTTGCATAAATATGACCTAAAACATCATCAGATTTTCACACAAGTCCTCAAAGTAGATAAAGAGAACCCAGTTAAACAAATGAGACAAAAATATTATACTTGGTCATTTATTTATTGAAGAAAATGATCCAATATTACATATCTGTGAGTGGCAAAAGTATGTGACCCCTTGCTTTCGGTATCTGGTGTGACCCCCTTGAGCAGCAATAACGGCAACTAAATGTTTCCGGTAACAGTTGATCAGTCCTGCACACCGGCTTGGAGGAATTTTAGCCCATTCCTCCATACAGAACAGCTTCAACTCTGGGATGTTGGTGGGTTTCCTCACATGAACTGCTCGCTTCAGGTCCTTCCACAACATTTCGATTGGATTAAGGTCAGGACTTTGACTTGGCCATTCCAAAACATTAACTTTATTCTTCTTTAACCATTCTTTGGTAGAACGACTTGTGTGCTTAGGGTCGTTGTCTTGCTGTATGACCCACCTTCTCTTGAGATTCAGTTCATGGACAGATGTCCTGACATTTTCCTTTAGAATTCGCTGGTATAATTCAGAATTCATTGTTCCATCAACGATGGCAAGCCGTCCTGGCCCAGATGCAGCAAAACAGGCCCAAACCATGATACTACCACCACCATGTTTCACAGAGGGGATAAGGTTCTTTTGCTGGAATGCAGTGTTTTCCTTTCTCCAAACATAACGCTTCTCATTTAAACCAAAAAGTTTGATTTTGGTCTCATCCGTCCACAAAACATTTTTCAATATCCTTCTGGCTTGTCCATGTGATCTTTAGCAAACTCCAGATGAGCAGCAATGTTCTTTTTGGAGAGCAGTAACTTTCTACTTGCAACCCTGCCATGCACACTATTGTTGTTCAGTGTTCTCCTGATGGTGGACTCATGAACATGAACATTAGCCAATGTGAGAGAGGTCTTCAGTTGCTTAGAAGTTACCCTGGGGTCCTTTGTGACCTTGCCGACTATTACATGCCTTGCTCTTGGAGTGATCTTTGTTGGTTGACCACTCCTGGGGAGGGTAACAATGGTCTTGAATTTCTTCCATTTGTACACAGTCTGTCTGACTGTGGATTGGTGGAGTCCAAACTCTTTAGAGATGGTTTTGTAACCTTTTCCAGCCTGATGAGCATCAACAACGCTTTTTCTGAGGTCCTCAGAAATCTCCTTTGTTCATGCCATGATACACTTACACAAATATGTGTCGTGAAGATCAGACTTTGATAGATCCCTGTTCTTTAAATAAAACAGGGTGCCCACTCACACCTGATTGTCATCCCATTGATTGAAAACACCTGACTCTAATTTCACCTTCAAATTAACTGCTAATCCTCGAGGTTCACATACTTTTGCCACTCACAGATATGTAATATTGGATCATTTTCCTCAATAAATAAATGACCCAGTATAATATTTTTGTCTTATTTGTTTAACTGGGTTCTCTTTACCTATTTTTAGGACTTGTGTGAAAATCTGATGATGTTTTAGGTCATATTTATGCAGAAATATAGAAAATTCTAAAGGGTTCACAAACTTTCAAGCACCACTGTATGGTATCAAAACCTGCAGATGTCTAAGGGAAGGTAGGTAGGCATTGAAATAACAGTTCCAATACAGTTCCACAGCCTTGTAGCCAAGGTGCATTGAATTTGTTCTGATGGCTTGTGGTTGCCCAACACCTCATTAAGATACATGTTGTAGATTTTTCCTTTAATTTATCAGCCATTTGTGGCATTGTACAACACACCAGCAAAATCTATGATCACTGAAAACATCAGTGAATTGTCTTTGACTGGTCTGTTAGTTTCACCATACTGAACAATGTGACATGAAGAATTCCTGGACAAATACACAAACGTGCAACAACACGTTTACTGCAATAGTCATAATGTATTGCACTGCGCTATTGTTCAGCTAGCTGTGGAACTATAAGCCAATCAGCAGATGAATTGCTTAAAACAATCTAAATCAGGGGTGTCAAACATATGGCTCGCGGACTGGATCCGGTCTGCTAGATGGTTTTATCCGGCCCCAGACTTGTAGAGAAAAAAATTCTAAGGATGTCAAAAAAAAAGTAAATCTCTAGCCCATTCCTGTGATGACTTATGAATTTTTAAAGAAATAACCGAAATGCTCAATTCAGCCGCTAGGGGCAGCCAAAAAAAGCAGCACTGACATAACAAGAGGGGGCAGCACGGTGGTGTAGTGGTTAGCGCTGTCGCCTCACAGCAAGAAGGTCCGGGCCCCGTGGCCAGCGAGGGCCTTTCTGTGCGGAGTTTGTATGTTCTCCATGTGTCCACGTGGGTTTCCTCCGGGTGCTCCGGTTTCCCCCACAGTCCAAAGACATGCAGGTTAGGTTAACTGGTGACTCTAAATTGACCGTAGGTGTGAACGTGAGTGTGAATGGTTGTCTGTGTCTATGTATCAGCCCTGTGATGACCTGGCGACTTGTCCAGGGTGTACCCCGCCTTTCGCCCGTAGTCAGCTGGGATAGGCTCCAGCTTGCCTGTGACCCTGTAGAAGGATAAAGCGGCTAGAGATAATGAGATGAGATGAGACATAACAAGAGATCAGGAAATAAACAGCACATTTTAGCAATGTGCCCAGATATGCTGTCTGATTCCATGAATGGCAGTCTTGCCTCACCACTATTAAGTTGCTATCAAAATTATCAACAGTGTCCATTACCAAAATGTCTTTGTCAAAAATAAGAAAAGTTGACATAGACTGCAGAGTTTTCCAGGAAAAATGGACTGAGTATTATTTATTCACAGAGGTGAATACAAAACCAGTGTGCTTGGCATGTAATCAACAGGTTGCAGTGCTCAAAGAATATAATATTTGGCGCCACTATGAGACTCATCATAAAGAAAAATTTCACAATTTGTATGGACAATTAAGAAAAGAGAAAATAAATGAATTGTTGGCTGGTCTGAAGAAACAGCAGTCTGCATTTACTTGCAGTCGTGAGGTCAGTGATGGAGCAGTGAAAGCTAGCTACCTTATTGCAAACAAGTTGGTGCAAGCATCCAAGCCATTTTCTGATGGTGAACTCGTGAAAAAATGCATGCTGAAGGCTGCAGAAGTCGTGTGCCCTGAAAAGCAATCTGCCTTTGCCAACATTAGTCTATCAAGGAACACTATTGCAGATAGGGTTGAAGATCTCTCACGAGACTTGGGCAGCTAAATGAATGACAAAATCAAGTCATTTATTGCATTTTCGGTTGCAATTGATGAGAGCACCGATGTCACAGATGTTGCACAACTGTGCATATTTATTCGTGGTGTTGATGAGACTTTGACTGTCACTGAGGAGTTCCTTGAGTTCGTGCCTATGAAGGACACTACAACAGCGAATGACATATTCAGCTCTCTTGTTAGAGTGCTGGACAAGGTCGGAGTGGACTGGTCCTGTGCTGTTAGTTTGGCTACAGATGGCGCCCCATCAATGGTCGGGAGAAAGGCAGGCATCGTTGCAACAAAATTCAGAGAGAAAGTGCAGGCCACAAACGGAGGACAAGATGTTTGGGCATTTCATTGTATTTTGCACCAGGAGGCGTTGTGTTGTAAAGCACTAAAAATGGATCATGTTATGAGTGTGGTTGTGCAAACTGTAAATTTCATCAGAGCGCGAGGTCTGAATCACTGTCAGTTTGACTGTTTTCTCAGTGATAATTACATTCCAGCTGGCTTACCATACCACACTGAAGTACGGTGGTTAAGCCGAGGTGCCGTACTCAAGCGTTTCTTTGAACTACGAGAGGAAATTGGACAGTTCATGGAGAAAAAGGGCAGACCAGTAGAGGAATTTAAATGCCTGGAATGGGTGCGGGATCTGGCCTTTATGGTGGATATTACACAGCACCTGAATAATCTTAACAAAATGTTGCAAGGCCGCAGAAAAGTTGTCACTCAGTTTTATGATAGCATACGCGCATTCAAGTTGAAACTGTCACTCTGGGAGACACAGCTATCTAACGGTGTGTAATGGTTCAATGCGTGTGGGTGGAGCACAGAGGACGGCAGGACAGAGATCAGGTGTAACCAGAGGCTTTATTGCCACACTTTTCAGTCTAACAATCTATATATCTCAAACACACAGAGACACACACACCAGCGTCTCGTCCAGGGATGAGCTCCTCTGCTCTCACTCTCCCTCCTTAAATAGGGCACGGTCACTGGGAAGACACACAAACACAGGTTAATTGCCGTCAGGTGTAGTGATTCTGCCACTTACCTTCCCTGACTCCGCCCTCCTGTCACAGACCGGCGCTTGACCACACCCCTGCTGACACACAGTGACATCTCTCATTTCCCATTGCTCACAACTATGCGTAAGACTGAACATAATGCTGATTTGGATCAGTACAAAGACAAGATAACAGAATTGCTGCAGGAGTTCGAGTGGAGATTTCAGGTTTTCAGTGAACTTGAGGATGAATTTGCCTTTTTTTGCTCACCATTTACAGTTAATGCTTCTGATATGCCCGCTGACATCCAATTCGAGATAATTGACTTGTAATGTGATTCCGATATGAAGCAGAAATTTGTGTTGGTGGGCTTAGACACGTTTTATCAATATCTCTTGCCAGGGTACCCCAAATTAACATCCCTGGCTCCAAAGGTTTTATCCATGTTTGGGACTACCTATCTTTGTGAACAGGCATTCTCTGTTATGAACCTCAACAAAACAAAGCACCGCTCAAGGTTATCAAACGCACCCTTGAATGACATTGTGAAACGTGCTGCTACTCAGGATTTGAAACCTGATATTGATGCCCTCGTGAAGGCTAAAAGATGGCAAGTGTCAGGAGCCAGCAGCAGCCAATAGACTTGGTGAGAGAAAGCGGGGAGGAAGGTTAATTAGCATTAAGGCCTGGGCCTAATTCTTGTAATGTTCACAAATGTTTGCAGTCTGAAGAATGCAGTTCTTTTGAAAATAAGATTACTCTGGTTTCACTTTAAAAGACAATGAATATTGTGCAGTATATCATTCTCAGCTTCAGTAGGCCTAGCCTACAAAATAGTTTGATCTGATGTAGCCTAATCGTATTGCTCATGCACTGCTATAACTTTTATGTTTGTTAATTTTATTTTATTTTTCATAAATTTGCACATTTACATTTTTAGGCAGGATGTTTAGGCTACTTTCTTCATAGCTCCCACTTGAGTTTAGTGTGGGGACTTGGTTCAGGTTGTCAGATGTAAAAATGTATTCACTCAACTGTATAAAATAAACCAGTTGTTTGAGAGTGAAATGCATTTTATTTCAAATCCACTGGCCTCTCTGTGAATAAATGTGTAATAATCTAGATCCCTTGTGATCATTGATTATGTAGGCTACAAATGTAGGCTGAAGCATAAAGCATAGCCTACTGAAAAAACAATGCCAAAGATTTGGAGTTGACAAAGGTTATTTTGCAGTTTTTTTCTGGTCCAGCCCACTTGAGATCAGATGGGCTGTATGTGGCCCCTGAACCAAAATGAGTTTGACACCCCTGATCTAAATCAAGCAATCTTGGACTTTAGTAATTTAACTCCGAGCTCATGGAATTCTAACTCCATCAAGCTGTAATGATCAGGGAGACAGAATAAGACAAATTGGATCCTTGAGCATACAGTGTCCTGCATGTCTGCTTTTGAAATGCCTGTAATTTCAGAAGAAACAAGTCAAGTCAAGTTTATTTGTGTAGTGCTTTAACAATTGGCATTGTCGCAAAGCAGCTTTACAGATAAATAAAGACTTACATGTGAGCGAATTTTATCCCTAATAAAGTTATCTCTTATGAGGAAGCCTGAAGGGTGGTGGGGAGGAAAATCTCCTCAGATGACACAAGGAAGAAACATCAAGAGGAACCAGACTCTACAGGGAACCCATCTTCATTTGGTTGATAACAGATAGCATGATTATAAATAACTCACTTTTATAACTGTGTCCTATCGAGTCACAAAGTACAACTGTGTAACCAGGAAATTCATTTTAGTTTTAACAGGAAGTCAATTACGTTGAAGTTATCGACTGTTCATTGATGGAAACTTGAGTGCAAAACTGTTCATGACAACTGCAGTCCTAAATAGCCCAGGAGTAATAGGGTTATACCCGGAATAAATTAGTAACAAGCTGAAAATTTCAGAATATATTCAGAATACCTTTAGGAATAACATACTAAAAGTCCCCAGAAATCCCCCTTGTGCTCTCTGAGAAATTCAAGATGGCGTCCAAAATGGCCGCCAAATGGAGATCTGCCCATATCTCAGGCCCAAAACAAAATATTAATGCAATTAAAAGGTCAGAATATATGTTTTGTAGGGTAGGAGAGTAAATTCCAACATGTGTGTATTAATTACATTGTGTATTAACATTATATAATAACAATGTACACATTATTATAACAGTATATTTGTGTATAGTGTGGATCCATTGGTTACTCGTTCACTCCGTATCATCCTATTCTGTTCACAAAACAACAAACACAACTACTAGGGATTGGAGCACTTATTTTCATTAATATTAATTAAAGTAAATTGGTGGTGTAAAATGAAAAATGGCATGTTAAAAGGTCATGCTGAGTTCAGTCATTTTTAAAAGGTCATGCTGAGTTTAGTCATTTTTTGTCCGAACACACTGGCATTGCTAGTAGTAAAGACTGGCGCTAGAAACTCAAAGATTAATTTTTTTTCCACCCTTAAACAAGCTTGAATAAATTCCCCACTTCATTGATGGTACAACAAAGGTCCAAGCATTACAACTGAGGCACTGAGAAGTGTTTAAGTCTACTCATTGTTTATAAGCAAGAGCTTTTATTGAGGCAGACCTTTTTGTCATGAAAGTCGCCGGAATGTTGAAGAAGTGTACTGAAACAGCTTGCCATTGTAGTTTTAGAAGATAGAGTTCTCAAATTTAATTTCCCTTTAATATTTTATCAAAGCTTAAAGATGCACTAAATATTAAGGAAATTGATGTCTAATTGTTGTCTTACATTATGTTCATGTATGTAGGTAGCCTACTAAGCTAATCTGTCAATCATGTCAACCATCAAATTCCATGTAATTTCCACATTAATGACCTTGTAATCTTGGTTAATTTTAATTTTAACAGTGTGACAATGGTGAATTTGCATTGCTTGTATGAGAGAACATATAATTTAACATTTTAATTGCATTTATATTATGTTTTATCCCTGAGATATTGAAAAATCTCCAATCGGCGGCCATTTTGGACGCCATCTTGAATTTCTCAGAGAGCACAAGGTGGATTCCCGGGGACTTTTAGTATGTTATTCCTAAGGGTATTCTGAACATATTCTGAAAAATTCAGCTTGTTACTAATTTGTTCCGGGTTGGACTCAATTTTGAGCTAATGCTCTTGGGCTAAAAGTTATCATGGTGATTGTAGTCCAAAACCATCATTGCAAAACTGTAAGTGTCCAGAGCCATCTTCCAAGTGTGTCTCTTGACTGTCCATATGGGGCCATACTCCACAGGGGCAATGAGACTCCAGCCAGACGTAGGGCAGCAGGATGGATCAGGCAGGTCTGGAGAGCAGCAGAAGTCAGCATCACTGGTGACTCAAGATTGACATGTAACGAGAGAGAGAGGGAGAGAGAGAGAGAGAGAGAGAGAGAGAGAGAAAGAGGTTGTTACTGTAGGTATGCCTGTTGTTGTCACTGCTGAACCTGATCTGGGCTTGAGGCAAACCATGTTTGAGTGATGTGGTGGCACTTCTGTTGATTTCTAGCAGCTCTTCAGAGCACACTTGCACTTTTGAGGTTAGGTTGGAAGTTGTGCAAGTAAAGTCTTCTTTGACAACCACAGGCTTTCTTTACATCAATTCTTCCTCAGAGGCACAATTCTTCTAGTCGTCCTTTCCTTATGTAGTGTCCAATAAACTTAAGTTGGCATCGTTCAACAGCTGTCAAGAGTTGTCTATTTTGGCCTACACGTTGGAGAACTTGTTCATTTGTAATTCTATCCATATATGACATCTTGAGCATATTCCGATAAAACCACATCTTCACAGCTGCAATATTCCGCCACGTTTCTGCTGTGAAGGTCCACGACTCCTATCCATATAACAATATGGACCACACAGAGGTTTTCAGAAGGCCTATCTTTAGCATAATTGATAGTTTTCCATCTGTGAACAAGTTCTTCATTTTGTTGAAAACATCCTTGGCTAAAGCAATTCTTCTGTGCATTTCATTTTTACAGTGGCCATTTGAAGTTATTAACATGCCCAAGTCGTTGAAGGATGATATTTGCTCAATGTCCTGATCCCCCGCTTGAGTTTACAAGCAGGTTTGAACTCTGATACAGATTTTGATAGGCTCATACATTTGGTCTTCTTGGTGTTGACTTTGAGACCAAGTTTTTCATTTGCAGTAACTACAGTATCGAAGAGTCTTTGGAGACTTTCAGCAGAGTTATCAATTAGGAGAGTGTCATCTGCATAGCGAAAACTGTTAAATAATTTGCCATTAACTTTAATCCCTTTGGGTACTTCCTCCAGTACTCTCAGGATCATTTCGCTGTCCAAGTTAAACAAGCCTGGCGACATGACACAGCCTTGTCTAACCCCTCATTTGATTTCTACACAAGCCATTATTCCTTCTCCTAGCCAAACTACTGCTTTCTGATTTTCGTAAAGATTTTTAATAATTCTGAAATCTTTGTCATCAATCTGGATCTTCTTCAGCATTCTAAGGAGTTCCTTGTGACGAACATTGGCACATTCACAAATCATTTGCAAATTGAAAATGCCATTTCTTGTGCCTCGATCCTTCATGAAACCGTACTGACAATCAGGAATCTCTGGATAGATTTTCCGCCAAATTTTCTGAAGTACTATTTTTAGGAGAATTTTCAGCATGTAACTCATCAGGCTAATGGTGGGATGGCTGGAACACTTTACTGTGGTGATTTCGGCAAAGCAATGAAAATCAATTAAAGCATGTCTTCTGCAGTCTCTCCAGTATCATAGATCTAATTGATCAATGGCCACAGGAGGTTGACACCCTCGTCTTCCAATGCAGCGAGCATTTCGACCGGGATTTCGTCTGGTCCCAGAGATTTGCTCAAGGCCCATCTGACTTCCTCTTTGAGAATACTGAGGCCTGTTTCAACAGTTACTAGCACTGGTTATATTTTGAAAGTGGCTTTTAATATCACTTCCTGTAATCTTCAGCATGTTCTTTATCACTTCCTCTTTGAATTTCATTTTTGTTTCGCTTGATTTCAGGGAGTTTAGGTTTAGAACTTTTTTACTTTTCTGGGTTTCTGACTGATTGAAAGACAGTTGAAACTGTATTTCCACTGGGTTGTGGTCCGAATCAAATGAAGGTATGCCCAATGTCACCTCATGAATAAGTACAGTGTACATTGTATACTTTGTGCATCATGCTCCTGAGCGTGTTTAAATTTAAGCATAAGAACACTAACTCATATAAACCCTGACTTGATTGATTTCAGCTCAGATAATTTGCAAGGATTGCTGCACTTTTATATCTGGAATATACTGTTGAGTATAAAGTGCTGATTTTTATGAGTTTAGCAGATGCCCTTATTGAGAATGACTTACAGAAGTGTTTTGTCCTGATTAAATACAAATCCTTATGCTAGTTCATTAGCTCAGGGACTAACAGTATCATCGAGAACATTTGGAGAAAATCTGAAGTTTTATATGATTGGCATTCATTAAAGAATGTAAAAAATAAAGAAAACCAGCCAACACAAACAAAAAATTGGCCAGTCTCTCTGCACAGACTCATAAGGTGTAAACAAACACTTCAGCTGTTGGAAGATTTACTATTCACTTATTTATAATTGTTGTTATTTTTCTTGGCATAGAAGTGAGTCAATGTACCGTCCACTTGTGTCTTTCAGCCTTTACCCTGACAGTTCATTTCATGCTCCCAGCTCTCTGTGCACGTGAGCATTTATGGAGTTTTATGGACATCACTATATGCAAATGATTGCACTTTACATCCACACACACGTACGAAGAAAATCAGCCTTTCTGAAATTTTTGTAAATCTAACAGAAAATATTAGTTTATTTTGGCTTGTGCAAACATTTACACACAACTTGACTAAACGACTGATAAAAGAAGCCCATTGTGTAAATCTCATCTCATCTCATTATCTCTAGCCGCTTTATCCTTCTACAGGGTCGCAGGCAAGCTGGAGCCTATCCCAGCTGACTACGGGCGAAAGGCGGGGTACACCCTGGACAAGTCGCCAGGTCATCACAGGGCTGACACATAGACACAGACAACCATTCACACTCACATTCACACCTACGGTCAATTTAGAGTCACCAGTTAACCTAACCTGCATGTCTTTGGACTGTGGGGGAAACCGGAGTACCCGGAGGAAACCCACGCGGACACGGGGAGAACATGCAAACTCCACACAGAAAGGCCCTCGCCGGCCCCGGGGCTCGAACCCAGGACCTTCTTGCTGTGAGGCGACAGCGCTAACCACTACACCACCGTGCCGCCCCCATTGTGTAAATAAAATCCAAATTAAAAATCCAAATGAAGTCCATTTGAATTCCAAGTTGTGGCACAAATGTGGAAAAACACCAGAAGGTGAAGATGTAAGGCATTGAACCTGTCTGTTTGTTGTGACAGTTTGAAAACCTGTTTTGAAAAGACACAAGTAGGTGGTTAATTTGAGTCAAAGCTGTCTGGAACGCATTGTACGAACACAGCTCTTCATTAGTCATTGCTTTGGCAAACAGTGAGCAACGAGATGTTTTGTTTTGTTTTTTTGCTAGCCACATACGGTTGCCATAGGAAAACCAATATTTTCCACAGACTAAAACCAACCTAAACAAGTAAACTAAAAGAAAAAGTATACGAAATTGCTATTGTGTTTTAATGTGAATTACAGTATGACACACAAAAAGGAAAAACTTTAGTTTTCATACAAAATGTTAACTGTAGTGTCTTTATGGTTATAAATATAGTGTATTAAAATGTATCTATACTTTGGAAGATAATAAAAGAAGACGAAGCATTTACTGGTCATATATAAATCATTACAGCACAGTGACTGACTTTTTTTTTTTTTTTCCCCATATCCCAGCAAGGGCCTTGTTCAAGCTCAGTGGTGTTAAGGTTCAGGGCTTGAAACCCTGACCTTCTGATCAGTAACCAAGAGTAACCCTAAAAATAAATGCTAAAATATTTCCTGCAATTTCCTGCAGTTTTGCAGCAGATGGCCATAACGTTTCCATAACTGGCATTAAGCATGGGTTTAAAACCTTTATAAAGCAAAGAACCTACTGTAGATGACGTCAACACTAATGTCAGGTCAGTTCCCGTACTGTCACAATAAAAGAGAACAGATGGTAGTGTACTAGGAAAGAGATAAAAAAAAAAAAACAACAAAGACGATTTTTGTTATTCTGATCATTGTTCACTCTGTGTTTTCTTATCATTGTTTGTATGCAGAATGGTAAACACTCAACTATGTCATAGCCTGTCACACACAACCACAGAACATTTATTGAGTCAGGAATCCATTTTGAGGGTGATTGAGTGCACTGGTTAGTACAAGTGAAAGGTATTGAATGAGCAGATCCAAATTTCCCTGGTTGATGAGTAAAAACTGAGTCTCTTTACTCAGACTGTGCTGCTGCTAATTAAAACAAGATGATGTTTCACTGATGAATATGATTGCGGTAACATTGGTTTAGATTAGATATCAGAGAGATTAGCGACCTACAGCATTTCAGCAGAACCTTGATGAAGATTTTCTGACGCATTCGAATAGTGAGTTTCAGTTACTCTTCTGAGTGTGTCTGTGGTATGAGCTCCATGTGGAATAACCAGTAATCATTTATTACTTTTATATATTTAGAGAAGTAGGAATCAGATGAGGGCGGCACGGTGGTGTAGTGGTTAGCGCTGTCGCCTCACAGCAAGAAGGTCTGGGTTCGAGCCCCGTGGCCGGTGAGGGCCTTTCTGTGTGGAGTTTGCATGTTCTCCCCGTGTCCGCGTGGATTTCCTCCGGGTGCTCCGGTTTCCCCCACAGTCCAAAGACATGCAGGTTAGGTTAACTGGTGACTCTAAATTGACCGTAGGTGTGAATGCGAGTGTGAATGGTTGTCTGTGTCTATGTGTCAGTCCTGTGATGACCTGGTGACTTGTCCAGGGTGTACCCCGCCTCTCGCCCATAGTCAGCTGGGATAGGCTCCAGCTCGCCTGCAACCCTGTAGAAGGATAAAGTGTCTAGAGATAATGAGAGAGAGATGAATCAGATGATAAGTAGAAGAAAACAATCCCAAAACACAAATCTGTGCAAAGGAACTAAAATCTTACAAACGTTGTCAAAAATGGTTGTGAATTCTGCAGTGCAGACAAACTCCAATTAATATAGAGTATATTTCCAAAAGTATGTGGACACCTGACCATCAGACCCATCTGTTCTTATTGAATGTCCCACTACAGATTTAATCCTCCTTTGCTATTATAATAAGCACCACTCTTCTGGGACGACTTTCTACTAGGTTTTGGGGTGTGGCTGTAGGGATTTGTGTTTATTCAGCTACAAGAGCATGAGTGAGGTCAGGTGAAACTGGAGCTTGCTTTGTGCACAAGAGCATTGTCATGCTGGAACCGGTTTGGGCTTCTGAGTTCATTGAAGGGAAATTTAATGCTACAGCATACAGAGACATCCTGGACCACTATTTGCTTCAGAATTTGTGGCAAACGGTTGGGGACGACCCACATACAGTATGGATATGATTGCAAGGTGTTCACATACTTTTGGCCATGTATTGTATGAAGACAGAAATGCAGGCCAAATCAGAGTTAGAAATATTAATATACAGAAATAAAAAAGTAAAAAATCAGTTATACTAATAAACTTCTGTTTCATGAACGAATTGAAATTTGTATTTCATAATTCAAACCTGATTTGATGTACTCATGTTCATGTTGAAATATTGAAGCAAACCATATCCTAGGAGGTGTACAGATATTATTTAAGGGTCAGGTTTTTAATGTTAGATCAATCTGAAAGAAAATATAATGCAAGTTTTAGATTGCACTGCATTCAGACTGTAATTTGTGACATTAAACAGCACATGAACAGGAAAATTTCATTTTCAAGTTAAACACAGCACTGCTCCATGACCTCACTTCCTCCAACAGGTAATTCTTGCTCATGAAACAACTATTATCATTTGTCTTACTTCTTCCACACACACAAAACAAATTACAGTTAAATTAGATTTTAACAGAATGCAATCAGGGCGGTACGGTGGTGTAGTGGTTAGCACTGTTGCCTCACAGCAAGAAGGTCCGGGTTCGAGCCCAGCGGCCGATGAGGGCCTTTCTGTGTGGAGTTTGCATGTTCTCCCCGTGTCCGCGTGGGTTTCCTCCAGGTGCTCTGGTTTCCCCCACAGTTCAAAGGCATGCAGGTTAGGCTAATTGGTACTGTAGCTCTAAATTGACCGTGAGTGTGAATGGTTGTCTATGTGTCAGCCCTGCGATAACCTGGCGACTTGTCCCGCCTCTCGCCCATCATCAGCTGGGATAGGCTCCAGCTTGCCTGCGACCCTGTACAGGATAAGCGATTACAGATAATGTATGTATGGTAGAAGGGTGTATCATGGGCCAAGGAAGAAGCCATCACATTTTGGAACAGATCTGAGTCATGGGGCGGATCCATCCATTTATTATTGCTCACGTTGCAAGATATGGCGTTTAGCCTGGGCAGGAATCTGTGCTCAGAAATGCCATACATGTCACGCAGTACAGTTCAATCGTGACAAAACATAACCAGTGTAGAAATACCATATGACACGTCCATATCACAATCCACATTCGTGGGTATCAACAATCCTCTGGGATACACATGTTGATACATAATTCGAACAATTTCAGAAACATATCCAGACATATAAAGTGGTTTCAGTTGCAGATTTGCAGTTCTTTATATTTGTTGTCATTTCCTGCAGGATGATATTCATGAACAAAGTCCAAGTGTTTTTGGAACCTGTGAAATATAGCAGGGTGTGAAAGTAAAATGAACTTTAATTAGGCTTTGCAATTTTATTTTGCATTCAGTAAATAATTTAATGGCATTCTTTCCACATTCAGGCGAATAACTTGACTGCTGAAGAGAGCACTACACCCTTAAACTCAAGGCTAAAAACACAAGGTAAAGTATGTGTGTGCTTAGTAATCTTCAAACCTTATAAACAGCCTTCCTGCTCAAGATTTATACATCTGTCATTAAAAACTGTGAGGAACCTCTCCATTTGACTCGGTTCTCTCCTCCTCTTGAAGGTGTAGCCAAACGTGGCAAGTACAGAAAGCCCATGCCAGCCACAAAGTCACAAGGGAATAAGTGCGTATTGAGGAAGAGGGTCCTCATCACCATCCTCTGTGTTGTGATCATTTTGGGAATCCTGGTAGTGGCTGGATATTTAAGTGAGTTTGTTTTTTATTTGAACAACAGTTAACCATTAATCATATAGTGTCATTCATTAACACTTTTCCCTTTCAAATTTTTAAATAGAGTGTTTTGTTTTTCTCTCTCTCTCTCTCTGCATCACTCTGTCACTTTTAATGCCATGACTTAGTCGCCCAACTTGTTCGAAGTAAATACTTCTTCTGCTCCAAGTCACTGAAGTTCATCCCCCTGGAGCAAGCCTGTAATGGCAAACCTGACTGTGCAGGAGACGAGGATGAGTCTTCATGTGTCTCCTTTTTCACAAGTAACATGACTTTTCCTGGTAAGACGTAGAGTCCGTTCTCACTCACACTGAAAACTCGATAAGTTATTCCACGAAATCAAGTCGTACATGAGCTGATAGCTGATGAGGCGCGAAGTTGGCTATAAGCAATGTATGACGAGATTGAGTGGAATAACTTTTATTCTATCCACATTCATTTTTATTTTTTGCAAATTTGATCAATAAAACTTTATACAAAACGTCCAACAAAATCATTTCCGCTTAGAATGTAAACAAACCGGCGAAATGACAGCAGCAATTTGTGAAAAATGCAATAATAATAATTCTTGAAAAATAAAAACAATATACACTTGCCATCAAATATTTTTATTCCATATTTATTTGCTTTTTCTGGGGTTTTTTTTGGGGGGGGGGGTTGTTTTCAAGTAGAGTTTTTATTGTGTCCTCCGTTGGTTCAACAAAACGTTCCGCCATTTTGTTTTTCTCTGCTCACAGTATATGAGCTGATAGCCTCATAGTAGTAGAGTAGCCAATCAGAGCGCGCGGTTGCTCATATGTAGTGAATGTGGATCGAATATTTTCTGTTATTATGCTGGAATGGTGTTGTGTGTTACATTACATTACAGGCATTTAGCAAAAACTCTTATCCAGAGTGATGTATAACATACCCAGAGTGACCTGGGGAGCAGTTGGGGGTTAGGTGCCTTGCTCAAGGGCACTTCAGCCATTCCTGCTGGTCTAGGGAATTGAACCAGCAACCTTTTGATCCCAAAGCTGTCTCTCTAACCATGTGTGAATGGGAGCAAAACAGTAAAATTGAAACATTAATCTCTCCCCTGGAGACATCGTAACATTAATGCAATGTCTTGTTCTGTCTCCAGTGGGAATCAGATCCATCGGATTTACATGTTGTGACGATCGCAATGTTGCTGGATGTGACGCAAATGATGATGTTGTGATATTGCGATAGAACAATTCATCCAGCCTCAATGTAAATCAATAGCAGCAAATTCAAAACAACAAGCAAAGAAAACATCAGGAGACAGAAGCAGAAATGTTATAATGTTTTCCTTGAACAAAACAAATGTTCAGAAATGGGAACAGAGCCCTCTGAACAGAGACATGATGCAGTTTGACTCGTGTCATGTTGACAACTAGCTAATGTCTCAGCTTTGAGCTTTTCACTACATCATGATCATCATCCTTTGGCATCACAGGCCGGGTTGCTTTGCACAATAGATCACCACAGAGCGCGGTCCCACATGACTAGCTTCAAATCCTCTATTTTGATCCCTGTCCCTTCATATCAACTGAGGGAACGTTGTCTTCCAACAGCGAATGGGGAGGTTGTGGGTCCATAACAGATATGACCTCATTCTCTGCCCTCAAGCAGTGTCCAGTGAACTGAAGGCATCTGCTCCTGAGCTTCTCTGAAATCGGTGGTAGGTTTCCGTATATTCTCTCCCATGTGGCGTGCTTGGACCAGTGAATGTTCTGCACATTGTGAAGGAGATTCGTGTACGTTCCATCCAATCGTTTCTGATCTTTTTGTGTTAGGGTCCAGGTTTCTGAGCCATATAGTAGAATTGGCTCTACTCGGTACTGGAACAAGTATATTTTAGAATCATTTTGCAGGTTCAAATGCCAGACTTTTCCAAACTTGTTACAAGCTGCCCAAGCTAGTGCCTTTCATGCTTTGAAGTCGTTTTTCAAGTCCATGATCCAGGATCCTAGGTATTTGAAATCCTTTTACTTGTTTGATGTTTACACCAAAGAGGGATTTCAGATCTTTGGGATTCTGGCTAGTGTTGATGTACTCCATCTTGTTCTCATTGTAGTGTAATCCAATCAAAGCGGCTGCTTTTTCAAGGGACTGGAGCAAGGCCTCTACATCTTCAACTAGTTCTGAGACCAGTGCTAGGTTGTCTGAGAAATCGAGGTCGGTGAGATGTCTTTGGCTACGTCTAGGTTGAATCTGCAGACCTTGGTTATTCAGGCTGTCAAGCGACAGGTGCAGGGCATAATTCAGTATAAGGATAAAGATAAAAGGAGCAAGGGTATCACCTTGGAGTACTCCTGCTGAGAATGCAGTTTGTCCATCAGGTGTGATAACAATGGCCTCGGTGTTCATGTAGAGCAGGGGTCTCCAAACTGATCCATAAAGGGCCGTGTGGCTGCAGGTTTTCATTCCAGTCATGCAGCAGCACACCTGATTTGGCTTATTCAATCAACTGACACACCCACCCTTTAATCAAGGGTGGGTGTGGCTGCAAGTATTTGACTGTGTGAAGACAGTTCAGTTGATTGAATAAGCCAAATCAGGTGTGCTGCTGCATGGCTGGAATGAAAACCTGCAGCCACACGGCCCTTTATGGATCAGTTTGGAGACCCCTGATGTAGAGTGACTTTATAGCTTCCACAGTTGGTTTGGGTATACCATAGAGTGGGAGGATATCCAATATGGCTTGTCTGCTTATCGAGTCGAAAGTCAACAAAACGTATTGTTAGTTCTTTGTTATGCTTCCACATTTCCTTAACGATGCGCTGTAAGGACAGGATTTGAGAGATTGTTGAACACCCTTTTCTAAATCCATTTTGTTACTTTGGTTTTTCCTCTGGGCTGGACGGTGGTGTAGTGGTTAGAACTGTTGCCTCACAGGAAGAAGGTTCTGGGTTCAAGCCCAGTGGCCGACGAGGGCCTTTCTGTGCGGAGTTTCTCCCCCTTTCTGCGCGGGTTTCCTCCGGGTGCTCCGGTTTCCCCCACAGTCCAAAGACATGCAGGTTAGGCTAATTGGTGGCTCCAAATTGACCGTACGGTAGGTGTGAATGTGAGTGTAAATGGTTGTTTGTCTCTATGTGTCAGCCCTGCGATGACCTGGCAACTTGTCCAGGGTGTACCCCGCCTTTTGCCCGTAGTCAGCTGGGATAGGCTCCAGCTTGCCCACAACCCTGCATAGGATAAGCGGTTACGGATAATGGATTGATAGATGGTTATTTTTTCTTCTGCTATGCAAAACATTTCATGACTATTGACTCACTGCCTCGTGAATTCACCGTCATATCCAGTCTCGCATGTTTCACACGTCTCGCAGAGGTTCGCGTTCTGTAGCATTCCATTAAATACAGTCAGGAGGAAATACACGACATCCATCATGGCAGACTGAGTGGGAATGAAAATTTATTATCTATAACTTGTTGTTTTTACCTCATACATTAACCGGTTCCATATGTGAAAGGGGCTTTCATGTTCATAAAAAAACAGTGCATTAATAATGCATCATAAATAAACACACCTTCAAATGCAGATATCAAACCTCACACATATACCACGACTACCTGTGCAGAGTTCGAAGTGAACCTGTGGTTTAGGATGGATAACAAGGTGAGGCAAGTCTAGTCGAGATGGAGTTAAATGATCAGAGTATCAGAGATCCAGAGACCCAGTTAAAGTCAGTAAGATGTCGGACATGTTTCAGGCTTTTGGACATGACCTTGAACATCTTAAATAGGTGCTGTGTTGTCTGCTATGGTGTAAAAAAAAAAAAATTAACTTTAGTAAACTCTGTTTGTCGTATTGCTTTGAATATAAACATGCGGCGATGGTTTGTAAGATAATAATAATAATAATAACATTTAAAATAATTCAGTGACATGATCTGTCATTTTCTGGCCCAGGAGTGAGCATCATACCTCACTGTTATGAGTTTCTACAGCAGATTCCTGCAACAGTTCAATCATTTATATTTTCTAAGTTTTCTGACACATTACGACCTCTAACTCTGTTTTATAGTGGAGTTTCAGTTTGACTCAGTGTGTTTTTGTGGTCTGAGCTCTTTCTGGCAACTGAGAACGATAATCAACAAACCACAACATTTGTCTCTAAGCTTCATCTAGAAGTACACAGAAACCTGGAGTCCAAACCCCTCCAGAATTAATATCATAATTACTTTAATTTTGAAAATGTCCTACAGAATAACAAATGTGAAATCAGAAATATTCTGTAATATTTATTTTATATAATACAGTGCACATATTATTAAATATGTCACAGTCTACCAAAAAACAATAATAAATCACAAAACACAAAATCTGCTCAGTGTATTTTCTCTGGGTAATCCATCAGGGCACACTTAAGCCTCATCTCTGTGCACTGAAACATTCGTACTGATATGACACACAGGCTTTCAGAAGTCACCCCTGCCTGTTTTAGACCAGAAGCAGTCTGTTGCATGTGACACGTGCTGCAACCGTTCAGCTTTTTATTCCACCTACATGAAGAGCACATGTCCAAGTGTCTGTTCTAATCATCAGATTATTCTAAACATGCATTATCACGGTCTATGATCACACAAAGTTTGTTAATCTTCCACTCTGATCCAGTTAGAACCCTCACAAAGTTTGAATTTTCACAGATGACTGAGTTTCTGCTGTGACTGTGGGCCTCCAGACTCTCACTGTTGTTCTGGTGAGATTCTGAATGAACGCTGCAGAACATACTGTAACGTGCTCGAACCAGGTGGAGACTTAGGATCCATGTGCAGAGGTTTATTCGTGTACAAATCAGACAACAGTAATCCAAAACTCCAGTAAAGGTCAGCGCACAATGAGTTGGACACACGGGGAACACAAAAGCAGGTCGAGTTGAATGAAAGGGTTAAATCCAGGTCGATGTTTAGAAACTAGACAGTGCAGGAACTGGTGAATAAAGAATTTACAAAGAATGGATGATGGTGTGTTTATCATGGAACAGGTTATGAGCTGGAAATGTACAGCAGAGGTCACACCAGAATGTTGATGGCTGCTCCCTCTGCTGGTGATGAGGGGTCTCATAAAAATACACAAAATAAATCAGGAATAATTCATTACCTCGCCTGTGATGGAGTAATCGGGGCGAGGTATTGTAATCAGTTTGTTTGTTTGTTTGTGTGTCTGTTAACAATCTAGCATCTAGACAGTTGCACTGATTGACTTCAATTTTTTAGGCTAGGTGGGCAATGGTCCGTAGATTACCTGATTAAATTTTGGGGGTAATCGGGTCAAGGGCACCAGGACGGTCAAAATAATTATTTTTTGCAATAACTTTCTTCAAAGTCATCATTTTGACTTCAAACCAAAATGTGCATCTTTCAATTCTGCTTCCAACCATATGCTGCATGATGGGGTAGCTTGAACAGCGGTTGGGGGTTAAAAGTCAGGGGGGGTCAAGGTCATCAGTCAAAATAACATTTCCCATTATAACTCAAACGGTTGCCGATAGACAGATGTTTACTATTATGAGCATATAGGAACTCCCATATAACCTTTCATTTGGCACCATGATATTTGACCTTGATTTACCTTGAAAGGTCAAACTCAAGGTCACAGATTTTCAGAGGGCTAGAACTTGAAAATGGTTCATGGTAGACAGATGTTTACCCTTATCAACTTATTGGAAGTGCCATATAGGCGTTCATTTGGCACCATGATCTTTGAGCTTGAGTGGCCATGAAAGGTCAAACTCAAAATCATGGGTTTTCAAAGGGCTGTAACTTTCAAATGGTTAATGATAGCCAGATGTTTACCATTATCAACATATAAGAATCCCATATGGGCTTTCAGATGCCACCATGACCTTTGACCTTGAATGACTTTGAAATGTCAAACTCAAGGTCATGGATAGGATGACAACCTGATAGCTGATGATTGAGAAATATTACCATTATCAACATCTCATCTCATCTCATCTCATCTCATCTCATTATTTATCCTGTCCTACAGGGTCGCAGGCAAGCTGGAGCCTATCCCAGCTGACTACGGGCGAAAGGCGGGGTACACCCTGGACAAGTCGCCAGGTCATCACAGGGCTGACACATAGACACAGACAACCATTCACACTCACATTCACACCTACGGTCAATTTAGAGTCACCAGTTAACCTAACCTGCATGTCTTTGGACTGTGGGGGAAACCAGAGCACCCGGAGGAAACCCACGCGGACACGGGGAGAACATGCAAACTCCACACAGAAAGGCCCTCGCCGGCCACGGGGCTCGAACGTGGACCTTCTTGCTGTGAGGCGACAGCGCTAACCACTACACCACCGTGCCACCACATTATCAACATATAGATATAAAATAAGTGCTGCCAGGTGAGGTTTGTTTTGCCTGGCAACACTTGTTTTGTATTGTTTGGAGTTACAGTAAAATACACACTCGTGCTGTGCACAGCTCAAATAAAAAAAAGGACACAATATTGATTGATTTTGCAGGGTGGCATGGTGGTGTAATGGTTAGCACTGTCGCCTCACAGCAAGAAGGTTCTGAGTTTGAGCCCAGTGTCCAATGGGGGCTTTTCTGTGTGGAGTTTGCATGTTCTCCCCATGTCTGTGTGGGTTTCCCCCACAGTCCAAAGACATGCAGGTTAGGTAAAATACCCAGCCACTGGGGTTGTACAAGCCTGGAGGGTAAAATCCAACACCAAGTCAAATACGCGGAACAGGTCCGCTGTGGCAACCCCAAATGGGAGCAAGAAGAAGAAGGAGATTGATTGATATTGCAGACAATATGGTCAAAATGGGCTTTAAAAGGGCTTTACCTGTTGCTGGGTCAGTTACACTCTCGATTTAACATGTGATATGGACGACACTATACTGTTATCAAATTTCATTTGGAAATTCCTTCTTTAATTCTCCTTTTAGGCCTCAGATCAGCTGTACACGGCTGTGAATTCATGGTAATTAAACTCGATGTAATCTTTCAAACAGTATTTTTAGCTATATGATATAGCATATGATCCTGTAAGTCTCAGCTTCACTTTTGTGCTTGTTTTCTTTTATGCTGTATTACAGCTAACAGGGGAAAAAAAACAAAGCAGGGAAATTTGTGTCTGCATTTTCTATTCCTCTTTTTTGGGAGGGTGGAGGGGTCAGGACGAAGTGTGTTTCGAAGGCTGAACATACAAATAAACCCAGACCAGTATACACAGAGCATTCATGACTTCAAACACGACAGAAAAAGCAAAAACTGATTAAATTACTGAAGCTGTCACTTGCTGATTAAAACACATTCTGCTTTTTTTAGTGTGTTTTGGGGTGAAAATAAATATTTTAAAGCATTTATCATTATTGTTATGGAATGCCATTCCTGCAAAAATATAATCCTGATTATAATGACATAGTCACGGCCTTTTCCTTGAGTTCTGTTTATTTATCCCTCAGTCATTCTTCTTATTTTCTTCTGAGCCCAAATCTTTCCTGCTCCATGATGGAGTGTGCGCGCGCATTGGGACATATGATATACAAGAGCAGACATTTTCTAAATCATCATCATCAAAACTTATATTGTATAACTGATTCCCCCCTCAAAAAAAAAAAACTATTTCCATAAGAGAATATTTGTACGTGTTCTAAATGAGCACTTGCTCATCTCTCTTTCGTGAGCTCATGATGTGTTTCCCAGAAGTACTGTAAATGTCAGAGCTCATACTGGAAGAACTGTGAGGTTTATGGACAGGAACATGTAACAGAACATAAGTCTGAGCTCAGCTGCTGTGTTCACTGGATAAGACCTGAGAGAACGTTCCTCATAAAATGTGAAACCGAGCAAAAGAATCCCATCTTTTCAATCCTGCTATCAGAAGTTATAACGTGGAATTGCTATTATTCATTTCTCAATATGTTGAACGCTCTTTTCCAGGTTTGATCTCATGTTCTCCTGTATCTGGGACACTTCAGGTCAAGGAGGATTTATTGTTATTTCTCACATACCTCCAGAATCTTAGTCATGACATGGCACATGAGTAATAAACCTCTGGTAGAAATGTTCAACCTTTTTCAATACAACAACAACAATCCCTACAATAGCAGTTTCACAGATTACCACAAATACCAGTCAATTAATGGTAATTAAATGAACAATGGAAACAAATGCAATTGCTGAAAACAAATCTCATCTCATTATCTGTAGCCGCTTTATCCTGTTCTACAGGGTCACAGGCAAGCTGGAGCCTATCCCAGCTGACTACGGGCGAAAGGCGGGGCACACCCTGGACAAGTCGCCAGGTCATCACAAGGCTGACACATAGATACCCATTCACATCTACAGTCAATTTAGAGTCACCAGTTAACCTAACCTGCATGTCTTTGGGGGAAACCGGAGCACCCGGAGGAAACCCATGTGGACACGGGGAGAACATGCAAACTCCACACAGAAAGGCCCTCGCCGGCCACGGGGCTCGAACCCGGACTTTCTTGCTATGAGGCGACAGTGCTAACCACTACACCACCGTGCCACCCCTGAAAACAAATCAATTAAAATAAACATGCTTTACGAGCCGTATGAGAAATCAGATGATGATGAGAGTTTTGTTTTTACTAAAACATCAACATGTGCGAGAATGTTTTGTTGAATGTTGATTTAGAAGTAAAAATCACTGGTTTGCATCGAAACATTTAAATCATCATGTCATTGAGTAAATTCAGTTTAGCTGCATAAAAAGTGACGCTTTGGTGAACAGGAATGAGCCCTGAGGAACTTGGTTCAGTTCTCTGTGTGAGCAATGAAGTGAAAAAGTTTATGACTTTTTTATACTGTATGAGGTTTAGAAATTTTCCAACACACACTAGTGCCCTCTGGTGGTCAAAGGCATGAAGTGCAACATCTCATCTCATCTCATTATCTCTAGCCGCTTTATCCTGTTCTACAGGGTCGCAGGCAAGCTGGAGCCTATCCCAGCTGACTACGGGCGAAAGGCGGGGTACACCCTGGACAAGTCGCCAGGTCATCACAGGGCTGACACATAGACACAGACAACCATTCACACTCACATTCACACCTACGGTCAATTTAGAGTCACCAGTTAACCTAACCTGCATGTCTTTGGACTGTGGGGGAAACCGGAGCACCCGGAGGAAACCCACGTGGACATGGGGAGAACATGCAAACTCCGCACAGAAAGGCCCTCGCCACCACGGGGCACGAACCTGGACCTTCTTGCTGTGAGGCGACAGCGCTAACCACTACACCACCATGCCGCCCCATATTCTATTCTATTATTATAATACATATGGGCCACTTTTCCCATGGAATAAAAACATGTATTCTATTCCCTTCTAACGGGTTTATTGATGGCATGCAATAGTGTTATCATATTACTTATCCTCCATGTATTATGCCACTCTCCCCAATGGAGAAGGAGTGTGCAATATTGTTACAATATTGCACATTATCAAGACAACACGATATCACATGTCCGAGCTCATGCAAAGAAACAATGACAAAACTTTTCTGCTGCGCATGTGCACAATCATTTCTTTATCAGCTGGGAAAGAGAGAAGACGAAGCTAATCCAGTACTACTGTTAGGATTAGTTATGCTATAATTAAGCACGAAATAAATAAACTGAAACTGAAGACACATTGAACACCCGAAAGGCTACCAAAACTTCATTATATATTCTTGATGCATATTTACAAGAAAAAACATACCAATGGACATAAAAAAACTGGAAAAGAGACACATCAGAGATGTAAAACTTCCACACTAGCAAGTGACTGTGACAGTTTGTAACAAACATGGCTGTGAGTTTTGCTTTGTTAAAAGCGGAAGATTTTGAGAGAGTTTTGGCTGCCAGGTCGCTCCGTTATGCATAGTTGTCGATGTTGATTTTAAAAGTAAATAAGTAAGTTACACAGGGAAAATAATAATATTCAGCTTGTCTGCACTAGCACTGGCCTTCACTAACGCTACACCGGCTGGAAGGTAACTGGACTGCTGCGCTAACAGCACCGAGTCACGGGTAAGCTAGCGTTGGTCTTTGAGAATGCTGATATGAAGAGAGTGTGTATAATAATAATAATAATAATAATAATAATAGTATTGGTTGGCTTTTTTGTGGTCTATCAGATATATTACATTCAGCTACTCGTCTTCGACTCATTCAGTATCATGGTAGCTGAATGGAATATATCTGATATTCCACTCAATGCCAGCCAATAATATTTAAATATATTTCTTATTCATAGCCAAGTCTATTGGTTGATAATAATTCCCTATTATTTCCGAAGATTCTGAAACTTTAGACTCTTTTCTTTGTAAGTTCCGTGTCTATAAATTGTCTCTCGGTCCCTGCCACGTCCTGTGCAGCTCCTAAAGCCCACACTTGGGTTTGAGCTTCTTCTGATTCAAATTCCAAAGCAGTCATGTGATTGCGTTCATGAATACATTACCCTTTTCCTCGAATATCCACACTGACATTTGTTTGGCTCATTAACTTTTTTCCACATTACAAACTGAGTTCCATCACTGGAGATTTCTGAGAGTGTGAATGAGTTTGTTTGTGTTAATGTTGTGAGATGGTCATGTTAGGGATTATTGTGCACTTATATATTATTCGTTGGATGATAAATTTTTATTAAACCTGACCCTGAATCTTTTGCTGTGTGTGTGTGTGTGTGTGTGTATGTGTGTGTGTGTGTGTGTGTTTAAAAGTGCAATTTTTTAGGTTTTTATTAAAATGTATTGTGATTGAGTATCTAAAAGAACTAAATTCACTATCTCAGTTTAGTCCTGTATGGAGTAATCAGATTTTTTTGTACCAGGAAGAACAGATGCAGCATTTAAAACATGGAACTCTAAGGGACTTAAAATGGTCAATGATCTTCATTTGCCAGACTCAAATATTATGACGTCTTTTGAAGAGCTGAGCTCCAAAATTTTAGCCTTGATAGGAAACCCTTCTTTAAAGCTATACAACCTTTCAATTTCATAAAATCAGTGAAATTTGGTTCCCTCTGAAATTTGCTCATTGTGATATATGTTTATTTCTTTAATATCTCACAAAATATCAGGCCATTCTGTGGCTGGGAAGTTATTACATTTGAGAGGATTAAAGCAAATAAAGTGCATGAAATTGCTCGCGTTGCACAGTCAAGCAGACAGAGGAAGTCCGTGTGTGTGCGCATGCGCAGGTTTACATTTGAGCATGCACTGACAGTTCCATCATTCTGTCACTAAACAAACAGCTGATCACACCGAGGTGCTCGCTGAGCACCGATATTTATTAGTTTGGTCCTGCGTTTCCTTTCCTTCGTATATAACATAACGTCTTTTCTTCTCGCTTTCCGTTACTGTAGTCGGTCTTTCACATTTCATTCGCACACTCACGTCCTCCATTTTTCTCTCCTGTTTCAAATTTGTATTCCACAATGCCTTGCAGGTGGCATGGTGGTGTAGTGGTTAGCGCTGTTGCCTCACAGCAAGAAGGTCCGGGTTCGAGCCCCGTGGCCAGTGAGGGCCTTTCTGTGTGGAGTTTGCATGTTCTCCCCGTGTCCGCGTGGGTTTCCTCCAGGTGCTCCGGTTTCCCCCACAGTCCAAAGACATGCAGGTTAGGTTAACTGGTGACTCTAAATTGAGCGTAGGTGTGAATGTGAGTGTGAATGGTTGTCTGTCTCTATGTCAGCCCTGTGATGACCTGGTGACTTGTCCAGGGTGTACCCCGCCTTTCGCCCGTAGTTAGCTGGGATAGGCTCCAGCTTGCCTGCGACCCTGTAGAACAGGATAAAGTGGCTACAGATAATGAGATGAGATGAGACAATGCCTTGTGTGAATGGGGAAAGCCCACCATGTCATGCATGACATAGTATCTTGAATTGGGTCATGGTGAAGGAGGAAAAAATAGTGGAGGATTTAGGGCCACATGGAGATAAATTAATTAATTGTTCTATGAAAAAAAAACTAATTAAACTGGAAGTCTGCGATTTGAATTCAGTAGCTTTCGGTCCACTAAACAAAAATAATAGGGTGTTGGGGAAAATTATTATGTCTTACACTTGAAAAATCTGAAAGGCAGTCTACCTTTAAATACTTACAACTTAGAAGCTTTGTTAAGGTAAATCAAAATAACGTACTTTCCAAACCCTCTCTCTCCTTTGGAAGAAATGGTAAAGAAAGATTGCTTTCAAAGGGGTATTATATCAGAGTTTTAACACCTATTAACATCTCCCTCATCAGAAAACTCAAAATATAAATTGAATGCCTGGAGAGAAAGCTTTCAGCTGGATAAATCTGAGGATGATTGGAAAGCAGCCTGTACGAAAGCCCCCACTAAATTTATCAATACACGCCTTAAATTAACCCAGTACAAATGGCTAATGCAGACTTATGTGACACCAGTGGAATTGAATAAATACAACAAAAACATAAACGATATATGAACAAAATGCACAGAATCCAAATGAACACTTTCTCATTGGATGTGGCAGTGTTGGGAAATTAAAAAGTTCTGAAAAGAGGTAAGCGTGGTCATTGAAAAAATTCTCTAAACAAATTTTATTGGATCCCAAACTTTTCCTGTTGGGAAAAGTTTGAGATCCAGGAAACATACTTATAGTAAAAATGAGCAAGCATTTATAGACCTCAGCTTCCATCCATCCATTATATGTAACCACTTATCCTGTGCAGGGTCGCGGGCAGGCTGGAGCCTATCCCAGCTGACTATGGGCGAGAGGCGGGGTACACCCTGAACAACTCGCCAGGTCATCACAGGGCTGACACACAGAGACAAACAACCATTCACACTCACATTCACGCCTACGGTCAATTTAGAGTCACCAGTTAACCTAACCTGCATGTCTTTGGACTGTGGGGGAAACCGGAGCACCCGGAGGAAACCCACGCAGACACGGGGAGAACATGCAAACTCCGCACAGAAAGGCCCTCACCGGCCACGGGGCTCGAACCCGGACCTTCTTGCTGTGAGGCGACTGTCTTTGGACTGTGGTACACCCTGAACCCAGAACCTTCTTGCTGTGAGGTGACAGTGCTAACCATTACGCCACCGTGCCACCTTATAAAACTTTTATTTTCTTATTTTTATTTTCTTCTAAATGTTTGCAAATTTATCTCATTTGATATAGATTGCCATTTGTTTTGTTGATTGTAATGCAGCTACTTTATACTATACTTTATATCATACAAAGATCTGCAGCTGTATTATAGATGAAAATTTCAATTTAAAAAAGGTGTGGGGAAAAATGTTTTGTGATTGGAGTTTAAAATGTCAGCAGAGATGGAATGATTGCTCCATATTTTTCATGATCTATCCATCAGATCTCTCAACTTTGTTCAAGATGATGATGATCATTCATGGATGTAGAACTTTAACTAACTGGTGCTTTGAGACAGATTACACTGAGCTGCTGTATCTGCATGGAATCCTCTCACGTGTCCTTTCCTGTGTCTCTGCAGTCCGGTTGGCCTCGAACCTCTCCGTGCTTCAGATATATGATGGCAGTGAAACGCAGTGGCGAAGTGTGTGTGCAGATGGCTGGACTGTGGAACACACTCAAACAGCGTGTCAGCAGTTGGGATACACAGTGTGAGTGTAAAAGTCTCTGCACTCCTCAGTGGTGTAACCTGCTTTGTGTTCACATGCACGATCTGTGTTTCAGTCAACATCTGATCCAATCTCCAGCTCCACGGTTACAGTCTGATGTTCTTCATCACGATTATTATCGTCCCAGTGCACCCTCACAGAGTTACTGAGAGAGATAATGAACTAAAATGATATAAATCTTATTCAAATCACCTCCCTGTGTCTCTGATCATTTCTGTTTAGTAATCCTTCACACAGTACAATTCGACTGATGGATCTGTCGTCTGATCTGAAGAGGGCTTTTTGTGCTGTGGGACCAGCAGACGGAAGGCAGCCAGTTTCCTCCAGCATTTCAAACCAGTCAGTAATCAATCCTTTATTCACTTTACTCTCATGGGACCAACATTATCTATCTATCTATCTATCTATCTATCTATCTATCTATCTATCTATCTATCTATCTATCTATCTATCTATCTATCTATCTCTTATATGGATAAACCTGCCTTTTCATCATTCTCTGAATTTGCTGTCATGTTATTCACATAAATAAAAGTCAGATGTGGAGGACATCTGGATCCAGGACAGTGCAGTTATGACATCTTTGTGTCTCTTCTAGAAAAACATGCAGTTCAGGTTCAGTCGTTTCTTTATCCTGCTCAGGTAAGATATCATTTTGATTTTAAAGCTGAACATAAAATAATATGAAACAGATGTATGTGAAAACAAGCTCACAGCTGGACCCCAGAAATACAGTGGCTATAAAAAGTGTACACTCCCTGTTAAAATGATGGGGTTTTATGATGTTAAAAAAAAAGAGACCACGTTAAATAATTTCAAAACTTTTCCTGCTTTTAATGTGACCTATAACCTGTACAATTCAATTGAAAAACAAACAAATCTGTTTGGGGGGAAAACAACAACAACAACAACAAAAAGCTGGTTGCATAAGTATGCACACCCTTAAACTAATACTTTGTTGAAGCACCTTTTGATTTAATTCCAGCGTTCAGTCTGTTTGGGTTGGAGTCTATCAGCCTGCTACATCTAAACTTGGCAATATTTGCCCACTCTTCCTTGCAAAAGCGCTCCAAATCTGTCAGAATGCGAGGACATCTCTTGTGCACAGCCCTCTTCAGGTCACCCCACAGATTTTCAATTGGGTTTAGGTCTGGGCTCTGGCTGGGCCGTTCCAAAACTTTTTTGGGGTCACTGTCATGCTGAAAGATGAAATTCGTCTTCATCTTCAGCTTTCTAGCAGACACCTGAAGGTTTTGGGCCAAAATTGACTGGTATTTAGAACTGTTCATAATTCCCTCCACCTTGATTAAATCCCCTGTTCCAGATGAAGAAAAACAACCCCAAAACATGATGCTGCCACCACCATGCTTCACCGTGGGTATGGGGTTCTTTTGGTGATGCGCAGTGTTGTTTTTGCACCAAACATACCTTTTGGAATTGTGGCCAAAAAGTTCAACCTTGGTTTCATCAGACCAGAACACATTTTCCCACATGCTTTTGGGAGAGTTGATGTATTTTTAGCCGGGCCTGGATGTTTTTCTTTGACCCTACCCCATAGTCCAGACATATGGAGAATACGGGAGATTGTTGTCACATGTAGTATACAACCAGTACTTATCAGAAATTCCTGCAGCTCCTTCAGTGTTGCTGTCGGCCTCTTGGCAGCCTTCCTGACCAGTTTTCGTCTTGTCTTTTCATCAATTTTGGAGGAACGTCCAGTTCTCGGTAATGTCACTGTTGTCCCATATTTTCATCACTTCTTGATGACTGTCTTCACTGTGCTCCATGGTACGGTATATCTAATGCCGTGGAAATGTTTTTGTCCCCTTCTCCTGACTGATACCTTTCAACAATGAGA
Organism: Neoarius graeffei; assembly: GCF_027579695.1. Lineage (NCBI taxonomy): Eukaryota > Metazoa > Chordata > Actinopteri > Siluriformes > Ariidae > Neoarius > Neoarius graeffei. The sequence continues at coordinate 56,889,552 of NC_083584.1, forward strand.
TCCCTTTGATGCTCTGTAAGCTCTCTGCGAACCCTGGCTTTTGCTGGAGGATGCGACGGAGTAAATGTCTGAACTTTATTTGGGGTTAATCAGAGTCATTTTAATTGATGGCAGGTGTGAACCCAAAAAGACGCTGTAATTAAATCAAAAGGTGCTTCAACAAATTAGTTTAAGGGTGTGCATACTTATGCAACCAGCTTATTGTGCTTTTTTTATGCTTTTGCCCCCAACAGATTTGTTTGTTTTTCAATTGAATTGTACAGGTTATAGGTCACATTAAAGGTGGGAGAAGTTTTGAAATTATTTATCATGGTCTCATTTTCTTTACATCAGAAAAGCCTATCATTTTAACAGGGTGTGTCCACTTTGTATATCCACTGTACCACCGTTTTCTCCAGACACACCTATCAATATCGCCATCAAGTGCAGATCTGACTCGATAGAACCCATGGAGTGAGGGCTTCAAACCCATCCTGATCTAAAAACAATCCTGTGTTCATGCCTCCTGAGACCCTGTCTGAGGGCAGATGCAAAGATCAAACTTTAAAAGATCATTTTATGACTTTGAGCAAATATTTCTTGAAACACACTGTTGTGGACCTTGGTTATTTTTGTCGCACAATTTCATTACACATCGCTACCTTCAAACAATTTGAGGTTTAATTTCAGATTTCTATAGGACTGCTGATTAACAGAGGTTGGTGAGATACTGAGTCTAACACAAGAAGTAAAATATATAAAATAAAAACACAGCAGGATCGAGTGCATTTCACAGCTGGTATGAAAATTACAAAAGTCCTTCAGTATAAATTGAAATTGCTGTTGTTTTTCCATCTACAGTAAAGGTACATCACGGCAATGTGGCATTTTATAACCATAAAATATAACATCACATTGCAAATAGGGGAAAAAAAAAATCACTGGATACAAAACACAAATATATGGCTATACATGCAATAGATATGATACAATGTGTATTAGGACCATTTTGGTCACAAAAAAAAAAAAAAATAGAAAAAAAAAAATATATATATATATATACACACACACACACACACACACACACACAGATGAGAGTACTATTGAGATAAAAAAAAAAAACCTCAGAATTTCTGAGATTAAAGCTGCAAATTTATGAGAAAAAAAAAATCAGATATTCTCTGAGATTATATAGTCATCGAAAAAAGCTTGGAAAAAAAAGTGGCTTTTTTTTTGTCAAAGAACCAGATAATTTCACTTTTCAAGGTCCGATCAATGTCATCACACTACAAACGCCACGGTGGAGCTGAGAGTTACAGGAAATGCAGTGTTTCCTTCTCAATCACGCAATATCAAAGAATAAATCACTAAGAGATTTTCAACTGCATTTCCCATAATGCACTGCAGCCAGGAAGCATGAGATTGTTGTCTCAACAATCTTTACAAGTTTCTCTTTCTTGAAAATATATAACTTTATAATATCAGTGAATATCTGAGTGTCTATCCATCCATCCATTATCCATAACCACTTATCCTGTGCAGGGTCACAGGTGAGCTGGAGCCTATCCCAGCTGACTATGGGCGAAAGGCGGGGTACACCCTGGACAAGCCGCCAGGTCATCACAGGGCTGACACATAGACACAGACAACCATTCACACTCACATTCACACCTACGGTCAATTTAGAGTCACCAGTTAACCTAACCTGCATGTCTTTGGACTGTGGGGGAAACCGGAGCACCTGGAGGAAACCCACGCGGACACGGGGAGAACATGCAAACTCCGCACAGAAAGGCCCCTGGGCTCAAACCCAGAACCTTCTTGCTGTGAGGTGACAGTGCTAACCATTATACCACTGTGCCACCTGCTATTATACTATATAACTATAAAATGTTTATTTGCGATTGTTATTTGGCAAAGAAACAAGCTCATAGGGTTTCTCAACAAGTTCCCCAGGGAACCACTTTGGTCCAGGAACATACAGAAATTTTAAGTTTGGTTTATCTGAAATGTAAAACAGAGAATATTCTCTTAAAGAAATAATCACCGAAATCAGTATTGTACATTTCCCCATTTGTTTAGTGGATCTGACCTCAGGGTGTGATTGTGTTCTTGTAGACTGTGGGCCCCAGACAGCTGAGTCCAGGATTGTAGGAGGTCAAAGTACAAACATCGAGAACTGGCCATGGCAGGTGAGCCTTCAGCAGAATGGCCAGCACACATGTGGAGGCTCGGTGCTGTCTCCGCTCTGGATCATCACAGCAGCCCACTGCTTTACAGAGTGAGTGCTTCAACTCTGACCTCTCTCTCTCTCTCTCTCTCTCTCTCTCTCTCTCTCACACACACACACACACACACACACAAACACACACACGATATGGTTTTTGTTTCCAAACTGCATTTTGTATCATCAGCATTGCATGTCATTGAAGGAAAAATGCGCAACATTTTTGGATTTTGAGATGATCTTTTCGAGCATTTAGTCACACTGAGTCTTTTGTTCTTCTTAACATGTAATAGTAAAAATATGACAATCTGTTTCCCACTGATTTTCTTCAAGCAGCAAGAATGAGGTGAGCAGATGGTCGGTGGTGGCTGGCAGCACATACATGACAAGCCTCGGAGGCTACGCTGTGGATAAAATCATTTTAAATGGAAATTATGACTCGACAACCAATGATTACGACATGGCAATGATGAAACTCACAAAACCACTCAGTCTGAAAGGTAGGATTGTGCAGATCAGTGTTTATTCACTGTCCAACAGACACACAACAAAGGACATTAAATACTTACTGCCAACTGGATCAGACATGAGACACTCAAACCCACTCAGTGGGGATGTTGGATTACAAGTTAGGAAATTAATTCTGGCTTTGCATCAGTTATTTCGCTAATAAACCCAGTTTAGTTTTCATCTTTAATCCTTTGCACTTTTCACCCAGTAACTGGGATGTGGGATGCCATAGGGCTGAGGGTGTGGAACAGCCCCAACTTTCAGGAACTGCTCAAATCATAAATCAAAAACATGTAGATTATCAATACATATACACATACATACATCAGCTAAACAAACTTCTGACCCTGTGTCTGAAACCACTCACTATATAGTGGGCTATATAGTGAGTTCACCATTTTGTAGTGCTGTCCGAATGTCTCTCATCTCATCTCATCATCTCTAGCCGCTTTATCCTGTTCTACAGGGTCGCAGGCAAGCTGGAGCCTATCCCAGCTGACTACGGGCGAAAGGCGGGGTACACCCTGGACAAGTCGCCAGGTCATCACAGGGCTGACACATAGACACAGACAACCATTCACACTCACATTCACACCTACGGTCAATTTAGAGTCACCAGTTAACCTAACCTGCATGTCTTTGGACTGTGGGGGAAACCGGAGCACCCGGAGGAAACCCACGCGGACACGGGGAGAACATGCAAACTCCGCACAGAAAGACCCTCGCCGGCCACGGGACTCGAACCCGGACCTTCTTGCTGTGAGGCAACAGTGCTAACCACTACACCACCATGCCGCCCCCTGTCTGAATGTATAGTGAGAATTATTACACCCTATATAGTGGACTCATAGTATCCCACGTTGCATCGAACTGAACTGAAAGATGCAGCAGACACAAAGTACTTTGGCTTGATTAATACGCTCAGTATAATATGGATTTATCACAAAAATGCATGCATGCATTTATTATTTTGAAAACCCACCATCCGACTGATCTGGCATGTTTTAATTGTGTGACATTAATGACGTAAATAACGGCGTGGCGGAGTAGTGTCCGAAAGCGTTTTTTTTTTTTCATTTTACCAATGAGCTCACTATATAGTCCTCTATATAGTAATTCCCTAGATAGTGAATAGGGAGTAGTGAACGAGCGAGTGAGTGATTTCGGACATAGCACAGGAGTTTTCACTTCCCAGTTTCTCTGTAACACAATGAGCAGGGTTACGTTTTTGTCTCTTAAACTTCATTGGAGAAAAGAAGCGACGCTGTGAGTCTGCATTTTAAGGAACCTGTTAACTTTAAAATGGAAACTCAAAATGTGCAAAGCTCAGAGAGACACACCTGAGAGAACGCAAATGTGTCATTACTGCAAAAGGACAATTCACAATGAGGGAGTGAAAACTTATCAACTAAACAGTTTTTAGATTTTTATTTTCAAATAATTTTGTGCACATCTAAATGCTCCAAATCTTAATTGTATTTCTGTGAAAGGTCACGCCAAAAGGAGCAGAAAAAAATCCCACTGTGAGAGAATTCAATTTGATGTGCAATAAAACAAAAAGAGAAATAATCATGGGGGGGAATACTTTCTGAAAGCATCGTACCTTAATGATTAAAACAACAGTTATTCTCTTAGACTTCAGAATTTTAAGAGAGAAACAATGCTGTGGGCCGCGGATTGTGTGTGTGTGAGAACAAATGAACAACAGAACACTGGCAGTATGTTCTTCCAGTCTGTAGTAGAGCGGCAACTACAGTTATCGATAGCCTGGGCCCGCCCAGTGTTGCCAGATTGGGCGGTTTTAAGTGCATTTTGGCGGGTTTTGAACATATTTTGGGCTGGAAAACGTCAGCAGCATCTGGCAACACTGGGCCCGCCCATCCTAAGCGTGACGCAACACGAGGGCCTGTTGCGAGCTTAGTCTGGCCACGCAAGCTATCTACAGCTCTTCCAAGCTCCCGAAAAATCGGGAACCAATCAACTTTGAGCATCTCCAACGGCCTTGGGTAGAGGCGTGTTCAAGGCACTGACGTAGTAGAACTGCGACCGGAAGCCATAGATTGTTTACAGAATCTATGCCGGAAGCTCTTCATTCACGCTTCCGCATCTATTACGCATAGATGCTGTATTGAAAGCATTCAACGGGAAGTTCTCATTGAAAACGGAGCAAAGAGCAGCCCTGGAGGTATTTATTGAAAGGAAGGACGTTTTCGCCTTGCTCCCGACCGGCTTCGGTAAGAGTTTAATCTACCAGTTAGCCCCGTCGCGTCACATACGTCAGAGGAAAGAGTGATGTGATTGGTTTAAGCTTCGTCACAGCCTTTTCTGGCTTCGACCAGTAGCAAACTGAGGCATTTCAGGGAGGCGGGTCAACCACGGGCTCTGGGAAATGGTTGGGCTTAATATCTTGGCCAGACCAATAGCTCGGAGAGCTTTGAAGTCGCGTTAGCCAGGCTAAGTTATCAACACCTTAATGATCTTTTGGCCATTGCAAAAGTAGAAAAGACTTTCAATATGTAAATTGTGCATGAATAATTACTCAAACGTCCACTGGAAAAAAATTAGTTGATTCCCGATTACTTAGCGTATCAGATCATGTGACACCGTTCCACAATTATCGACACCGTTCCACAATTATCGACACCCAGATGATTATTTATAAAAGAATAATCAGTATGTGGTATTAAGTTAACAAAACATAGTTTTTATTTAAAATTTGATTTACACAGACTTATATTAGTACAAAATATATTTCCCTTTGGTGACTGACCCCTTGAAAATGGTTCCTCCAGGAACGATGACGTTTCAGTTGTCAAGACAACGGAAAAACTAAAATACAAAAACAGAAAGATACGTCACAATGCTCTTGTGCACAAAACAAAATGCTCTTGTATTTTAGTTTTTCCGTTGTCTTGACAACTGAAACGTCATCGTTCCTGGAGGAACCATTTTCAAGGGGTCAGTCACCAAAGGGTTAATATAAATATATGGATGTCGGTGTTTATGTAAATGAAGAAGTAATTCAAATGTTTGTAAACAAATGAGCTGATAATGTTTAACCTGTCAGAAAATCTTTTTGTTCCACTTTCTACCCACTTTCTAAGTATTTTTGTCGATCACATTTTGTTGATCATTCGTTGTTGTTGGTTGTATTAATTTCTAGTTTTGTAGTTTACCAATAAATGTCAACAGGCAATTGACATTGTAACCACATGAAAATCCAGGTAAAAGGTCGCATGTCATTCCTCGATCCAAAATATAAAATATCGACTGATTTTGTAATATGTGGTAGAGATTTACAACAAACTGCAAAAAAATATATTTTCTAAATGGAATAGAAAAATCTGAATATTTCAAGCATGTAATTTTTTATATGCTCGTAATCTAATTCTGGTCTAATTCTATTTATTGCAAAAGGATTCCAAATACTCTATAAACATTCCATTCTATTATGAATCAGAAAAAAAATATATAAATCCCAGCACTTTTGTTTTTTTAAAGTCCTTCATCTGCTTCAACAATGTTACACAACGATCGATCCATAACAGTTGTAAATGTCACTTAATTCCACAGGGTGTCGATAATGGTGGACCCCGGTGAAAGTGATCACTATTATCGACGCCTCATGTGACTTCTCAAACATGTGTTTAGATACAAAATGGCGACTGTCAAATGAAAGAGTAAGAAACAAAGTAGGTTTTGACGAGGAGATCATGAAATATCGGTGAATTTGATCAGTAAAAACATGTCCATGATCTTTCCACCATGCTTACCTGCGATGATAACGTCCGGGTTTTCCTCAAATTGCTGATCGTGCAAAAAAAAAAAAAATTCTATCTCAGGTAATGAGCTGTGTCATCAGACGACAAGATCAAAGGGCGAGGGCGGGTCTTCTGGTTGATTAATTAACCAATAATAACTGTTGGAACTGAAACTCACCTTTTGTAAAATTGTTTTTTATTGGTAAATCTGAGGGCAGCACGGTGGTGTAGTGGTTAGCGCTGTCATCTCACAGCAAGAAGGTCCAGGTTCGAGCCCCGTGGCCGTCAAGGGCCTTTCTGTGCGGAGTTTGCATGTTCTCCCCGTGTCCGCGTGGGTTTCCTCCGGGTGCTCCGGTTTCCCCCACAGTCCAAAGACATGCAGGTTAGGTTAACTGGTGACTCTAAATTGACCGTAGGTGTGAATGTGAGTGTGAATGGTTGTCTGTGTCTATGTGTCAGCCCTGTGATGACCTGGCGACTTGTCCAGGGTGTACCCCGCCTTTCGCCCGTAGTCAGCTGGAATAGGCTCCAGCTTGCCTGCAACCCTGTAGAACAGCGGCTACAGATAATGAGATGAGATGGTAAATCTGAAAAGGTGTCGATAATTATGGACTGTTGATAATTGTAGTCACTGCTCTATTTGTTATTTTATTCTCTAATCCTGTTCAGAATAGAGCAGTGTTAATGGTGGCTGTGAAGTAATTGATTTTTTTTTTTGTGTGTGTGTGTATATGTGTTAATTCCCATCAGCCACCGTGAAGCCAGTCTGCCTCCCACCTCACGGTCTTGGGCTCACTGTAGGAAGCCTACTGGTGGTAACTGGCTGGGGCCATCTGCAGGAGAATGGTAGTATTGCAGTACAAATTGGCAACCAATACACTTTTTCAAAATGTTGTCTTTCCATTTTTTTCTTTATTGTATTTGTGCATATTTTTTTTCCTGAAACACAACTTCCTTCTGTTGTAAACTAGGCCAGCTGTCATCAGATCTTCAGCAGGCTGATATTCCTCTCATAGGGCATGATAAGTGTTCGAGTCCTACAGTTTATGGAGTGAGCATCACTCGGAGAATGCTCTGTGCCGGGTATCTGCAGGGCAAAGTGGACGCGTGCCAGGTAGACATTTTAAATTCAGGTTTATTGACATGTAAATAAATTAAAACGTATTCATAATTAGGAGGATCAGCATGAAGGGCTTGGAAATTCAACTGGAATTGACAGGATTGAAATTTTCTTTGGGCTTTTGTTCGTAATCATCTTGTTCTCTGATAAACTGTACACAGTAGATAAGAGACTGGGTCAATAGATGATGAGAAAAGAGCCTGAAATGTCCTCAGTGACCTTTAAAACCTCCTCAGCTTTAACAGAAGCATGATAAAAACACAACATGCTTTCACAAATTCCTTCATATGACATGGCTTACATCAGCCATTTATTTATTTGTTTGTTTGTGGCCTTCACTGGGCCAATTTTATTCAGACAGTCCTGTCATCTGACAAAGATTTACTGTTTTACATGTTTTGACCACCTCGAATGGTCTTTTGAACCTTTTGAGGAATGAAGCGGTTTTCAGTATAGTTCCTTGGAACGTGTGGATCCGGGAGGCAATTTAGAGTGAAACAGTGAATCACTTGTATCCAGAAATATGACTTATTCATACTGTAGCTACGAAACATGGTGTCTGCAAAGTGGGCGCAAACATACAATTATACAATTTTAATTTTCATTAAAAATATCTCTGTGAAGGTTCCCAGTCATCCAGGTCATTGTAAACCAGAGGTGCTAAAGAAGGCAACTGGACTTGCTTGACATTCTTGAAGACGTTTTACCTCTCATCCGAAAGGCTTCTTCAGTTCTGTTTGACGAGTGGGGAGTTCCAGGGATTTATCCTCTAGTGGACCAAAATCAACCCTAAGGAGAGTTGTTGAGGTCATATGGGTTGTTGAGTCATCCTGTAGGTGTTAGGGTCACTGGGGGCCGGGTGGGTGTGAACGGTGTTAGCAGCTTAGAGGGTCTTTTCGGTGATCTACAGGTCGTTGGCTCTCTCTGCCATCAGGTGAGTCATTGAAGTTAGTTGAGTTTTGGTGCAGATGTGGCCAGGACTCTGCAGTCTATCTTCATCTCAATAACAAAGGACACTTGTTTCAGGACTGCAATATACGCATTTTAGACAGAGAATACCAGTGGTTTGAAAGAGGAGTAAAAGAAGCCAACTTCGTCAACCTGGAACGACCATCACTGAACAAAGGAGGTGGTCTGAGACACCACTTATCAGCCACCTACAATGCAGTCTTTGGCACACTTCCCAGAAAACTGAATACACATCCACATCAAGACTGACTTCAGTGACTCAGGCTACATCCACACGACAACGGCAACGAGATGTTATTTAAAAAAATATCGCGTCCACATGGGCAACGATCAGTAAAATATCAGGTCCATATGGCAACGCAACGCTTGCTGAAAACAATGCAATCCACATGCCACACCTCTAGGGGCGCTGTACGACGGTCCCTTCGGAGACACCAGAACAATAGAAGAAGTAAGGACGCATGCACATAAACTATTATGTGCGAGACTTCATATTAGCCACAAAGTCAGAAAAATCTGTTCGTAAAATTACATTATAAATGACCAAATACAATGAAAAGTATTTTTCCAGTCTCACCTGTGAAAGGTAATCCCATGTGATCTCGTTTGGACGGCAAACCTGTTGGTACAGTTAAACGCAGCACATGAATGAGGCATCTTTATTCTCCGCTTTGACCCATCCAATATGGCGGCGAGGATGACGTATGATTCTACGCGGAAGGCGGTGTCTTTAATGGTCCGGAATAAATTGAATGCTACACGTTGATGGATTAATTTGTTCTTCTACGCCCTTTTCGAGGAATGTATTGTAGGACTTAAACCAACATCTGAAGAGGTGAGATCACTCCTTTTTTTCCCTATTTTTGCTGGCAGGATTGACTCTGCCCTAAGAGCTATTCTCTCTCTCTCACTTTGCACCATTACACAATAAATATTCACAGTGAAAATATTTTGTAAGCGCATTTCATGAACCAAGTTATAGGATTTGTTGACAACTCGCATCGAGTTCGTTATACTTCTACCCGGCGTGAAGCACTGACAGTCATGTGGTTGTGATGTCATCGTAAACAAATCCGTTCTACTCATCCAGACGACTTCGCAATGGCAACGTTGCCAAATCTTTCCACTCTGGAACCCGTTCTCAAAAGATTGCGTTTTGGGGCACCCAAAACGCCGGTGCCGTGTGGACGCCAGGCCTAAACGATAAACAATTGTATCGGATTCACCTGAATCCGTTGCCGTGTGGACAGGGCCTCACATGATGGCAGAGATAGCCAACAACACACAGATCACCCTAACGACCCTTGAGGTTGCTAACACCATTCACATCCACCTGGCCTCCAGTGACCCTAATAACATACAGGATAACGGAGAGCATCAACGACCCATGTGACCTCAACGACTCTCCTTAGGGTTGCTTTTGGTCCACTAGAGGATAAACACCTGGAACTCCTCACTAGTTAGACAGAACTGAAGAAGCCTTTCAGATGAGAAGTGAAACGTCTTCAAGAATTTCAAATGAGTCCAGTTGCCTTTTTTAACACTTAGGGATTAAAAATATCCCTGTACACATTTGAACAATGAAAATGAAAGAAGAAAATGCCTTGATTATAATTATTTTTATTTATTTTTTATTATTATTAAACAGAAACTTAAACAGTATGTTTATCTCGGGTTTCTTTACTGTTCGGTGCAAGAAATTGCCCCTGGGACACTACTCCTAAAGCTTGCTTGGACCACGCACATCGCTGTTTGTGGCTATATATATTTTG